>NC_142806.1:35615004-35815739 GCF_049724085.1 Artemia sp. Qi Xiang Cuo
TAGGCAAATAAGATTTTAAGGAATAGATCCAGAGCCTCAATGATATCCTAGGAAGATAGTATGAAGCTACTATCTCTACTTCTCTTTTATTTCTAGGGCTTATAAGACATTGTTTGCTTTAATTTATATTGTATATTCACTCCTGTAAGTTTTATGTGCTTAATATACAACCTTTGGGGTTCTCCAAGAGTTCAAATAAATATGGCAATATAAAAACAGGAGGGAGGGCATTGAAATTGTCCATAACAAGGATATGAGTTGAAACATTGAAAATACATGCTAAAGAAAGTTAAAAAGTTTTGTTCAATTTTCTGACTATTTTATAAATAAAGTAAGCTTCTCTGATGCTGAACGTAGTCTTATTAGATGCTTGATTAGTCATGTTTACAATTTTGGTTTTTATTGATTGTTTTTCAGTTGAGAGATATCCATGGGTATTTTGGTGCTCTCACAAAAGAAATGAAGGAGATGGACCCTAAGCTGTTTTTAAAACCTATCAGATGGATAAAGAGCATGTGAATGCTATTGCAACTCTGGTCCAAGCTGATATTGTTGAAAGAGTACACAATAATGTGACCTACAATTCCAGTTAAGGCCCATTTAGCTGTGACACTTAGGTGAAAATTATTGTGTTCTTTTTCTTTTAGCATAGATCAGGATCCAACCAGAATAGATTCTTGGGATCTGATAACATATATTGCTGTCATACTGACTCAGTACCAATATAATTTGCTGATAAATTCCTCTCTGGAAATAAAACCTTATCTGAAGTTTAAACCTCCTATTCTTTGATCATATTCATAGTCACTTGTTTCTTCATTGTCTATACACTCCAAAGAACAGCCCCAACAAGTTACTGTGGATTACGAATGGATTTATGCTTTTTATGATGTTCATATTATGGGAGAGAGAGGATTGTTAGAGGTGGAACTTGTTTTGAACTACCTTTTCAATGTTGTGAAGTAAAGAGTATCAAGATTGAATGTGATTCATTCATCCATCTGATTTGTGGTAGGTGGAGTTGGATGACGTGTTTTTACTTTTACCTTATGATGTTATTTATAAATCAAAGAATAGAGGCTTAATATGATCCCAAAGATAGATAGACAACAGAGTTTCAGTAAACAATATGACAAAAATTGCATAAACTGAGTCTTGTTCCTCCAGACTGAATTCATGGTTTATGCATAAATGCCTGAGTTGGAAGCATGTTTCCCCTACTTGGTTGCTCCCATTAGTGTTAATCATTTTGTTCATGTTTCGCACTGTGAAAGAATTAATCTAATTTTGTTTGGAAAAACATACCGGCTTCATAGATATATTTGGCATAAAGGCTAAGAATCTGAAAGTGATGTTAATATTGTTATATTGTTTTTGTTTTTTTTTTATAGAGGAATTACCTTGAGATTGAAAAAAACTGCCAGGATAATGGTTTGATTACCTTAGATATTTTGTCTGACAAACCCAGATTTTTTTTTTTGCCTCACCATAATGAGCCTCAGGCAATGTATTTATCTGTTGAGAAATATTCACTCAGTTTTTGACCTATTTATTACTACAAACACTTGATTAAGCTACATGATCGACACTGCCACATTTAAATAAGGAACAAATGGCCTTGATAAATTTCTTTGTAATTGAAGGTAAAAACCTTATTTGGGTTTCCTTGACTGTTAAAATATTTTACGTGTACCAGTCAATATAATTTTTGTCAAAGGCTTAGTCATTAAGGTAAATTGAAAGTTCTCTGCCCTTTGTTTTCTACTACTTTGCAAAAATTAAGTCAGTGTAAGTTTTGGATCTTATGCCCAATTTTAGAAAGCATATAAGTGTAATATAACTGGATTTGAACTATTGAGTGTATCTCCTTTCACTTGTTTTCTTATATGGAGAACAAATTCAAACTTGAATGTTTGTTTATTTCAAACTTGTGGCCCCAGTTTTTTTTTGTATTCTCTTTTGCAACTGAATTTATACGAATCAATTTTTATTTAGAAAATATGACAACTATCCCATCTTTGTGGAAGTTCCCTTTTATATGTACATATTATATAAATATTTTATTTTCAGGTATCTTGCAAGTGGGAATTCTATGGCAACATTATCATTGTGTTACAGAATGGGACAATCCGCAATTTCAGGTATCATAAAAAAAACATGCGAAGCAATTTGAAAAAACCCACAACCTATTTATATGAAGCCACCTTCCAAGGAAGATGTTTATGCAATAGCCAGAGATTTTTCCGAACTTTGGGACTTTCCACATGGCATTGGGGCAATTGATGGAAAACACTGTCAAATTCAGTGTCCTTCTAATTCTGGTTCTGATTTTTTCAATTTTCACCAATTTTACAGCATAGTGTTAATGGCTGCTGTAGATGCTCGCTACAGTTTTATTTATATTGACGTAGGCACTAAAGGAAAGAAAAATGACAGCACTGTCTTTTCTATGTCAAGCTTTGGTACTGCTTTGCGCAATGCCACCCTACCCATCTTTGTTGCCAAACTCAGAGGATGTTTTCCCATTTGTTTTGTTGGGGATGAAGCTTTTCCTCTTCAAAAAAACTTAATGCAGCCATATCCAAAGTATTGCAGCCTCACCCAACAACAAAAGATATTTAATTACTGTCTGTTACGGGCTAGAAGGGTGGTGAAAAATGCATTTGGGATAATGTTCATGAAATTTAGAATCCTCAAAAGTAGTGTCAATTGCAAGCTGGAAACAATGGACCTGATACTGAAAACCACTTGCATCTTGCATAACTTCCTTTCAGGATCTAATTTGTCAAGACATGACTTCACCACCCTTGTTGACCGAGAAGTAAATGGGCAAATTATTCCAGGGTCTTGGCGCAACAGCTCTAGCCTAGCGTCAGCCGGAAATTTATCCAGTGATTTCTCATCTAGATATGTTATCCTAGTAAGAAATACCTTTAAGGAATATTTTACTGGTCCTGGATTTATTCCGTGGCAGGATCAGTCTGTGCATAATGGGATATATTAGATTCAGTCAGTCAAATTTTTTTCTCTTTCCAGTTTGCAATTGAGGCTATTTCTATAAAACATGTAGGTTAAATCAAAGTTATTAACATGGTATTGTTTTGGGATTGGGGTAAATACTTGAATAGCATATTAGTACAATTTAGTTTTTAATGATTAGCATTCTTCAAAGAGAACAGTGCTAGATAATCTTGAGGAATAGAAAAAAAATATTAGATGAAAATTATCTTTCTAGAACTCAAACTATTTTGGAGAAAAAACCCATTTATTTATTAAATTTTTTATTTTATTCATGGGTTCCTTGTGGCAATTTTGCATTTATCCTAAAAACTAATTTTGTTGTTATTATTTTTCAAATATATATAAGAAGTTATTGAAATAGAACGTTTTGTTCAACCCCAACTCTCCAATCAGATTCAAAGCCTGTTTTGGCTTCATTTTGAAATTGAAGCTATTTGCCACTGAATAAGTAATGTTTCTTAAGCAAGACAATTTTTTTTTCCTTTTTTGTTTTTATTTACTTGCTTAACCCAAGACACCTCCTAAACCCCATAAAGTACAAACCTCAAGATGTTTTTTTTTTTAAGCCCCTTTTTTTCCCAGTACTAAAACATGCACAGAAAGATATTAAAATTACAATATTTATTTTTAAAATTTGGAAAGAAAGAAAAAATTATCCAAATATTTTTTTCAACAATAGCTATTCTATCTGTGCGAGTAATCTCCTTGTCTTAAGTGTCTACTTTATTCTTGTCTTCCGTAGTTTTTAGTACTATTTTAATTTGTGTTTTGGTAACATGTCACATATACCGGACTAGGCAGGATCATTTCTCCTATTAATGTTATTTAATTTTTGTATTGCATAGTTTTTGGTTTGCTTTAATGATTATTTGTTCTTTTGGGGTCTAATTTTTTGGGGTCTGTAATTACCTTCAAATGGATAACAGAGTTGATAGACAATTGGAATTGCCTCTATTCAGTCCCTTACACCTTAGTTCTTCTTAGGATGGATGATAGACAATCTATCAACCATTGTTGTATGTTTCTTAAAAGGTATGCTAGCTTTGCATCTCACAGAGACAATCTGTCTTGGCTTTACTCTAATTAGCCATGGCTTTCCAGTTTTTCATTACTTCCATCAAGTTGATTTTAACTCAGTTTTTTTTTTTTTTGTCCTTTGTTTTTTATTTTTTTTTTGTTTACTTTAATGAATTTTAATTACTAAGTGTACTTTTTTTTGTCATCACTGCCCTTTACTATCTACGAACATGTATATCGATTATACTACAATATCAAAATAAATAAAAAAGTTATCTATCTTATCTATGTATCTTAAGTACAAAAACTAACAATAAGATTACCTACCATACATGATATATTAGGACCTAGACTTGATCAAATCCAAACACATCCAATTGAGGAAGCCATATTCGAATCAATCAACGAACATTCTTGTAGAAGTAACTTACGACGTATCACGCTTATGATTTAATTTTGATAAACAGAATACGAGTTTATTTTAGTAGTTAATCGTTAAAAAATAAAAAAAGCACAATTACTCAAGCTTATCAAGCTCTTGTTCAAAAACCTCCAGAGTAGTTTTCTGAATACGGATTTGGCTATTCAAGGGAAGGCCATCCAAGTTTTTGGCAAGCATGCAACAGAATCCATAGTTTCTTGTCCCTTCCCACTTGTCCTTTTTATTGATCCTAGTTTCAAGAAACTGCTTGACAACAGACATGGTATGTTGTACATCTGCTGTCTGTTGTAATTCTTCTGTTGCAGTGGGGAGTCTTTTTCTTTTATTGTGAGAGTTGGAGTTGGAAGTAGTTGAAGAGGTTGAAGTGGAGTTTTTTGGGTTATTGGGAGGTTAAAGCGTTATTGGGAGTGTTGGAGGTAGAAGTAGGTGAAGACTTTGGAGTAGATTCAAGGTGAACAAATGTGGTTGGAATATGAGAATAAATTGGGGTTGGTGAAGGATTTGACACGCTTGGGATTTGCGGTTGGGATTTGATATTATGAATGCGCCTTTGGGGGTTGGGGAAAGATTTCACATGAGGTGTTTGAATTTGATATTTGGTGGAGGGGGGGATGGTGAAAAATTTCACATGAGGAGTTTGAGTTTGATAGTTGGCGGCTTGGGGGATGGGGACAGATTGCACATTAGGAGTGTGATATTGGGAGGATTGGGGGCTGGGGAAAAATTCTACATGAGGAGTTTGAGTTTGAAATTTGGAGGAGTGAGGAATATCTGAGTAGAGGTTTGATGTTGAGCTTTCATCACTTGAAGTGGTAGTGGGTAGGTCTGTAAGTCCATCATCTCCAGAAAGCTGAATAATGACTGTCTCTTCAGTATGTGCCAGATTCCCTGATGTCTTGCAAGACAAAGTAAGTTGAAAATATTTCCATTTACACTACAAAGCACATATATTTTTAGTTTTTAACCCTATCTGTAGCTATCTTTGAAAACCAGAAAATTAAATAGTCTTATTTTTTTCACAGAAAGTAAACAGAACAGAAGAAAGATGCAAATGGTTGGTAGTTTGTCAAGGATTGCTATTCCTTAATAGCCTTGCAATCAGCATTATTTGAATCCAATTTCCATAATATTAAAAGTAGAGCTTTGGCCAACATTTATTAAATATTTTATACTAAAAAATTGTCACTGGCAAATCTTTTGAAACAATGGAACAATCTATTTTGACGCCATTTCCTTCTAAACTTTCTTTTAAAGCTTGGTCAGGGGCGAATCCAGGATTTTTTTGTGTGGAGGGGGTGGGGCAAAATAGGTTGATCCGATAAAAAAATTTTTAGGGGGGGGGTAAAATAGGTTGATCCAATAAAGTTGCATTAGGAGCAAGTTAAATTAATGTAAACTTGAGTTAATTAAGTAAATTACACTACTTTAGACTACGCTGGGGGCACCCCCCCCCAATCTGCCACTGAGCTTGGTGACTGTTTAATGCATATCAAGTCTTGTTCATAAAAAGCTACTGAAATATTGTGAACTTAAAGGTTATTTATGAAATTATAAATATATGTATTTCCAAAAGACTATTAGAGGCTATAATAGATTCAAATTTACTACTTGTGTCAAGTAGAGCATGAATAACAATATAAAAACGTTTAAAACTAATTAAGAAAGAAATCTACATAAATGGAAAATGAAAAAAAAACAAACAAAGAAAGAGGGGGAGGTTGTATTTCAATTATTCCAGGGAGAAAAATAAAAACTTACAGGGACAAGGTGCCTCACAAAGCAGTAAAATTTAAAGGAAAATGGCTATAGCAACATACAAACAAATGAAAATAGACAAAGGAGCCCTGTTTAGTTCAGGACATATATCAGGAACCATGAAAAAAGGCAACAAACTATTTTGAAACCTCTCAGTAAGAGCACTGATTAGTGATTAAGTTAGTATGGGTGAGGTGGCTATGCAGGGGAACAGTATCTGGGGTTATAAAATTCATTGAAAATATCCTCAATATGCATATTGAAATGATGGACTTAACAAAACGCAAGCAAATACTATCCCTTTATTTTTTGGTGGATTTATGATAAGGTTTCGTGTTTGGACTGGAGTAATGAATTGTCCATCTTTTTTAACTTTTTTGTTTTATGTTATTTTAGTTATGTCTTCTCCACCACATGGAAATGCTCTGCTTTTAGGGTGAATTATTTATTGTGTTCAATAATAAATTTAAGGACACCATTCCATGACATAGATATAAAGGAATGTTTTGAAAGGTAACAAAAAGTTTTCTTTCTAGATACCTATAAATACTTACTTTGTATAAACAATAAATGAAAACCATAAATCTTACCATCGGGGATTATGATGCTTCAAGAGAAATAGCATTGACCTAAAGTGATGCCACTTTGAAAATCCCCAATCTTCGCCACCATCCCCACTTCTTTTGTTTTGTTGTGCATTAAGCTTCTTGAAAAATTCATTTTTCAGATACCTCCAGGTATTTTTGCACTATTCAACTGAAAACAAAAATGTTATAGTAAATTGAAGGTCCTTATTAGATTGTTAATACATTACTGAAGTTGGCACTAATAAAAAGTACTGAGGTCTACTACACATAAAGGGGTATGACGGATGAGTAAATCTTTAATAATTAGAGGTGACTGCACAAAAATATTAACAGTAAGATGTCAACAAAATATTTTAGGATAAAATACAGGCATCATCTATAGGAAAATGATCAATAAGGTTTCAATAAAATATTTTAGGATAACATGCAGTCATCATCTATAGGAAAAATACTTTCCAATCACAATAATCATTCAAAGATTTGATAAAATCATCAAATGCAACACATCTCTAATCAACTGCAAATGTAACATAAAGAAAAACTAAGAAAAACTTGAATTCCTCTACAGTTTGAAAAATTGGGCTTCTTGAAAAAATTTATTACTTTGCAACCTGAACTCAAAAGAATAGAATCACAATAAACTTCTATTTTGCAACCCAAACATTCTAGATACATGTAAATTGTAAGACACACCCAAGTATTTGCAACTAGCTAGCATGCAAAAAAAAAAATGCTTGCAAGACAAAGAGTTAAAAGGCGACAAAAAATTTAGTTGAGAGCGACCTTTATTCTGGCATTCTTATTTGGACGAGGAGCAAAGCGTAAATCTAGCAATGTCAAAAATTTGAAAATACATACAAAATAGAAATTGATTTTTAAAAAGTGTTGTTTAAGTAACCAGACTAAATTTATGCGATTTTTGCTATATTATTTACTGAAACTGTTTTGTCTGACTATCTTTGTGTGAGTATCTAAATAAATTATTGCTTATTAATTTGTCTTTATTTGTATAATGAGATCCAAGAAAGAAAGGAAATGAACAAAGCTGCAATTATCTATCTGTTTTTTTAGACAAACTGAAGGGGCAAACCTCCAAGCTTTGACAAATTCAATCTTACTTTTGGCTCCTTTTCAAAGGGGACTTTCTTTGGATTCTTTTCCATCCAACTAAAAGCAGTAGGGGCAGCATCAGGTACAAGTGACCTCCCTCTTAGTCTACATACACAGGGGGAAATCATGCAGCTCTATACTGGCAAAGAAACACATGGTAAAAATATAATATGGACTATACATTTGGGAAAGGTTAGGTTAAAATTGAAGGTATAGATGCATGGTTGATCCTTTACATAAGGAAACATATTAAGAACACAAGACTTCATAATATGCAGAATAATCCTAGTTAACATATTCTGAAGGGGAAGAAACTTTATCTTCAATTCTCTCCTTTTTTTTCTAAGAAATTCATGAATTTCTTATAACATATGCATAAGGCGGTACGCCGGATTTTTTTTCGTGGGGGGGTGGGAGGGGGTTTAATCCTCCCCCTGGGTATGACCATGAATACATATTGACAAAGTACATACCCCACCCCCTTAATGTGTAAACATATACCCAGAATTGCATTCTGGATCTAAATACAACCTTCATTTGCATCACAGATAAACTTTATGCCCATACCTAAATGAATCAAAATCAGATTATGTATTTGCAGGTCATGGGCGTGGGGGTAAAGTTGATCTGTGATGCAAATGAAGAATAAATTTGGATTCAGGATGCACTTCTGGGAATATATTTGCATCTTACAGGGGTTGGGGTATATACTTTGTTAATATATAGGTTCTAAGAAATTCATTAATTTATTAGGAAAACTGGAAAAAGAAGTGAAGATAAAGATTCTCCCCTTGCAATATATGTTAACTGGGATTATTCTGCATATTCTGAAGTAAGAACTGTTTTTTTATTAAGTTTCCTTGTGCGGAGGACCAGCTCTGCATCTATACTGAATTTAATTAGCAACAATAGGAATTAAGCTAGCCTATCATATTTGGAAAAAGCATAAATAGCCTAGGCTAGGCATTAAGTTTTATGTTCATTGGTCAGATAGGCTATGTAGATTGTTCCATATTTACCAATATATGTTAAAAACTGCAAATTTGGGCAATCACATCAGTAACCTACAACAAATGCTGCAGTTGTAATTGCATTCAAACCCTTCCTAAATTTTAAATTTGTATAGTAAGCCAACTGTTCATAAAAAAAACAAATAAACAGCAAAAGCAAGCCCATAAAACCTATTAATGTGTGAAAGGAAGTATATAAGACAGTAGGCTACCTGGCGGTCCAATTTTAATAGCTATTTGATTCCATCGGTCATTTTTAAATTTTGCATTTTTATAACTATTATTGCTTGTATCATACAGACAAAAGCAATCATTTTGGACAAAAGCAATCAAGTCCATATATGCTTCTACTTTCACATTAACTCTTTCAGGGCTTTGATCAGTCATTTTTATAATCTTCTCATTCCTCTTGAAGGTAAAATAGGTTTTTCCCTTTGTAAAATCAGAAATCCTATCACCCTCATAGGGTCGAGTTGAAAAAATTTCAACTCAAAAATCCTATCGGCCTATGAGGAAAACCTCATAGGAATCCTATCACCCTCAAAGGATTTTGATAAAATCCTACGCGTCTGATCGAACCTTAATGGACTATAAGCAATTTTCTAGAAGCAGCTTACCTAAGAGTACCGTAGAATTTTGCAAAGCAAAAATGTTTTTCAAAACCAAATAAAAATCCTTGCCTAAATTTTGTGATTGAAAGTTGCACATGCGACCGCTATATTACATCCACAGATAGTCCAAGAGATGGCGTTTGAGGTGTGAGTAGCGGCAGAGTTTTAGCTTGAAGTTTTCAGTCAAAAGTACACGTGTTTCAACGGCCCCGCGTCCCAACGTACCCGACTCTCCCCTAAATAGTAGGCCAAACTATAAAGTGTTTTAAAAAACGAAAAGATTTAAAGTATTATTTTCTTTTTCCCTAAAAAGACTGTGTCAATATAAAACAAACATAAATTAATAAAAAAAAACTTTTTCTACAAAATAAGTTTTTCAAAGAAAAGTAAAGAGCTAAATTAAACAAAAAATGAGCAAAAATAAGATCAAATAATCTACCAAGCGTGAAACTACCACAAATCAGCACAAAACCCTTTATATATTTTATAAACGCTTTGGACCGCTCATAAGCAGTCTACGTCTTTTATAACGCTTTAGGTCACTTCGAAACAGATTTAGATCGATCATAAGCGCTTTAGGTCTTTTTTTACACTTAAGGTAACTTCTAAACCCTTTAACTCATAGTAACTTTAGGTCTTTTATAATGCGTTATAAAGGACCTTATATGCTTATGAGCGATCCAAAGCGTTTATAAATGATATAAAGGGTTTACAAGTAGCCTAAAGCGCTATAAAAGACATATAATGCTTTTTAGCTACAATGCTTTTATAACGCTTTAGGTCACTTTTAAACCCTTTATATATTTTATTAACGCTTTGGATCACTCATAAGCACTCCATGTCTTTTATAACGCTTTAGGTCACTTCGAAACAGATTTAGATCGATCATAAGCACTTTAGGTATTTTATCACGCTTAAGGTAACTTCTAAGCCCTTCTTTAACTCATAGTAACGTTAAGTCTTTTATTATGCGTTACAAAGGACCTTGTGTGCTTATGAACGATTTAAAGCGTTTATAAATGATATAAAGGGTTTACAAGCACCCTAGTGATCTAAGTCACTTATAAGTGATGTAAAGGTTTTAGAAGTTATCTAAGGCGTTATAAAAGACTTGAGGTGCTTATAAGTGATCTAAATAGTTTATAAGTGGTATAAAAGGATTGGAAGTGACCTAAAGCGTTATAAAAGACCAAAGTGTTAAGTGCTTATGAGCTATATGACGTCGTTTTTAAATATATCAGTATTGCAATGACGTTGACCTACTTGTCACACTTTTGAGGAAAAATTGAAGATTTTTATGCATAGAAAATTTTACATTAAATTGCTTAACGAGAAAAAAAAACTCGTAATTGCAAAAATATTTGTATATATTTTGACAAGGGATTACAACCATTCAAAAACCTTAAAAACAAAAAACCAAAAAATTGAAGCTAAGTAGAAATCGTTGTTTGAACTTGGACTTGATTTAATAATCAAATATCTTAGAGAAGATATAAGCATGAAAAGACATTACATTGCGTAAAGAGCATAAAACTGGTAATTCCAAAAATATGTGTATATATTTCTGCAACAAGCAAGAGGAAAAAAGATAAAAATTTAATAACAAATGCAAAAACAGGCAAACGTGCATAGATAATATGGACTTTTCACAAGCCAAATCGAATAACTCCACATTTAGGAAAACCGATCTAGAGCCCAAAATGACTAAAAAAATAAAAACTTTAAACTAATTGGTTTTTTTTTAGAGATACCACTGGACTAACACGACACTAAAATATACTTGCGGAACATTTTCCACAATAAAACAGAAAAAATCGTGAATATTTTTCCTAACAGAGGACTCGTGCAGTAAAACAAAACCAGTAAAAGAAAGCTTCGATGTAGGTTTTATGGTTTAGGGCTTAAGGGTTTAGAATTGACCTAAACGTTATAAAAGATCTACAGTGCTTATTAGCGATCTAGAGCCTTTAAAAGTTATACATAGGGTTTACAAGTGATCTAAAGCCTTATAAAAGACCTAAATTTTTTTTATGTGCAATATCAATCGCTAATAAGTGATATAAAGTGCTTAGAAGTGAAGTCAAACGTTACAAAAGACAAAAAGTGCTTATGATAGATATAAATGACTTAGAAGTGATGTAAAAGGTTTCAAAGTGAACTAAAGCGTTAAAACGGATTTAAAGTGCTTAAGAGTATTCTAAAGGTTTTAATAGTGATATAAAGAAATTAGAAGTGACGTAGAGCGTTATAAAAGATATAAAGTACTTATGAGCAATCTAAAGTGTTTATAAGTTTTATAAAGGGTTTAGAAGTAACCTAAAATGCTATAAAAGACCTATAGTGCATATTAACGATGTAAGACGTATATAAAGAGTTTAGAACTGACCTAAACCGCTATAAAATACCTGAAGGGCTTTTGAGCGATCTAAAGCGTTTATAAGTTATATAAAGGGTTTAGAAGTGACCTAAAATTTTATGAAAGACCTAAAATGCTAATGAGGGATCTAAAGCGCTTGTAAGTGATATAAAGGGTTTTAACCTGAAGAGGGTTGTGATCTTAAGCGTTATAACAGAACTAAAGTGTTTATGAGCGATCTAAAGCGTTTATAAGTGATACAATGGGCTTAGAAGAGACCTAAAACGTTAAAAAATAAATATAGTGCTTATGGGTGATCTAAATCTCTTTTTTTCTTTTTATTTTATATTAAAAGACGATCATTGGAATACCAAATCATTGCATACTTTACACTTAGTTAGCTACTTGATTGTTCGAGGTTCGTCTCTTACTATTTCAAAGAAGAAAAAGCCGTAGGCTTTTCCCTGTTTGTAATAATCGTCGTTGCAAAGGTAGCTAGCAACCTAGTGAGAGACACTCATGTCCAATGTTAAGAAATATAAAAGCCCATAATTTCTAAAAAAAAGAGTCAGATCAAAACAAAAAGTACACCATTAGAACCGACTTGTCCGAAACCCCTGTATAGAAAACTTTCTGTCCCTTGGCTTGAACAACAAGGGAACTATATTGGCTTGAAAATAAAGAAAAGTGGCAGCTATTACAGCATTCTGCCTAAACGGCATCTTTTTTTTCTTTTCCACAGATAGCTTGGCAGGGGAACATCATAAAGAGTTGTTCAATGGTTCATTTTAAAGGAAATTAATGGGCTTAAAACCCTTTTATCACTAAGACGAATTATTTTTAAAACAGAATAAATTTTTTCACTAAAAACTGCACTTTTGATTTCTTTTCATACTGCAGTCTTTTCAAAGATGTTTGATTTTGAAGCAATCAAACAGTTCGTGGTAAAGTTATATTAAAAGGCGATCATTAGAAGAACAAACCATTGCGTACATTGGACTTAGTTAGCTGCCTGATTCTTTGAGAGTCGTCTCTTACTATTCCAAAGAAGAAAAGCCTTAGGCTTTTTCCTTTTTGTAATAAGGGTTTATATATCTGTTTCTGGGTTGCAGCATTCTGCCTAAACGACATCTTTTTCTTTCTTTTCCACAGATAGTTTGGCACTGGAACATCATAAAGAGTTGTTCAATGGCTCATTTTAAAGGAAATTAATGGGGTTAAAAACTTTTTGTAACTAAAATAAATTATTTTTAAAACAGAATAAATTTTTCCACTAAACAATGCATTTTTGATGTCTTTTCATACTGCAGTCTTTTCAAAGCAATCAAAAAGTTCGTGGTAATCCGGATTACAACGGTAGCTTGAAACCTAGTAAGAGACGATCACGTCCAATGTTAAGAAATATAAAAACCCAAAACTCCTAAAAAAAGAGTCAGATCAAAACAAAAAGTACACCATTAAAACCACCTTGTCCAAAACCCCTATATATGAAACTTTCTGTCCCTTGGCTTGAACAGCAAGGGAAATATATCTGTTCAAGCTCCTATCAGAAAAAATGTGGAATTTGTTATTTTTCTCCACAAGAAAGTTACCTTTTGTAACTAAAACAAATTATTTTTAAAACAGAATAAATTTTTCCACTAAAAACTGCATTTTTGATGTCTTTTCATGCTGCAGTCTTTTCAAAGATCTTTGATTTTTGAAGCAATCAACCATTTCGTGGTAATCCGGGTTACAGCGGTAGCTAGCAACCTAGTAAGAGACGATCATGTCCAATGTTAAGAAATATAAAAACCCATAACTCCTAAAAAAAAGAGTCAGATCAAAATAAAAAGTACACCATCAGAACCACCTTGTCCAAAACCTCTATATATGAAACTTGCTGTCCCTTGGCTTGAACAGCAAGGGAAATATATTTGCTCAAGCTCCTATCAGAAAAAATGTGGAATTTGTTATTTTTTGCCACAAGAAAGTTATATTAAAAGACGATCATTAGTAGAACGGAACATTCTAGAGAGGAGTACACTGGCTCATTTTAAAGTAAATTGATGGGGTTAAAAACCATTTGTAATAAAACAAATTATTTTATAAAAAGAATCATTTTTTCCGCTACAAACTACATTTTTATGTTCAATCTTGATCAATGACGTCATAATCGTAGCTTGTAGCCAGCTCGTCTCTTACTATGCCAATTAAGACAAATCCATAGGCTTTTTCCTGTTTGTCCGGGTTGCAGGAGTAGCTAGCAACC
This sequence comes from Artemia sp. Qi Xiang Cuo, assembly GCF_049724085.1. Taxonomy (NCBI): domain Eukaryota; kingdom Metazoa; phylum Arthropoda; class Branchiopoda; order Anostraca; family Artemiidae; genus Artemia; species Artemia sp. Qi Xiang Cuo. Next base: position 35,629,165 of record NC_142806.1, read on the forward strand.
TAGTAAGAGACGTTTGAAAAGTTAATATTGGCTAGAAAATCAGGAAAAGGGGCAGCTACTACGATATTTTGAATAACCGGAATCTTTTCTGTTTTTTCCGCTTTTTTCTTCTTTAGCTAGCTGGGCACTGGAAATACATAGATACCTTTATAATGGGTCATTTTAAAGGAAATTGATAAATCTAATGCCTTTTGTAATTAAAAATAAAATAGTTTTTTTTTAATAGAATCAATTTTGACAAAAAATTGCATTTTTATGTACAAGCTTGATGAATTATGTTATAATTGTATAAGTTATAACCACATATAACGTAATAAGTGAATGCAATATTTATACGAGCTTATCTTTTTGCCAGATAATCCGGGTTGCAGCGGCATTTATATTAGATTTACATTAAAAGACGATCATTGGAATAATAAACCATTGCATACATTGGACTTAGATAGCTACTTGATTGTTTTACTTTGGTCTCTTACTATCCGGGTTGCAGCGGTAGCTAGCAACCTAGTAAGAGACGATCACATCCAATCTTAAGAAGCGAATACTACTACTCCTGCTACCACTCCTACTACTTCTACTGCCATAATTGCTATTTGCTACTACTTCTACTGCTGCTACCACTTCTACTGCTGCTACTACCTCTACTATTTCTGCCACTATTACTACTATTACACTGCTACAAATACTACTAATATTACTACTGATAATATGATTACTTCTACTACTATGATTACTACTACTTTGACTACTATTAGACTACTACTTCTACTACCAGTATTACTGCTACTACTACAACAACTAATACCATTACTAATAGTAATAACTGTCCAAGGAGATGAAGATATTCAGCTAGAGCTTATCTCTTATTTTGCTAATATAGGAAAGATGACTGCTTCCTGTGCAAGTTCTGTAACTTCCCGTTGCAATTTCAGAGCCTATCTTGGACCATCATGTTTAAAGTCAATAGTTTTCAACTCTGTTCCTGAGTTTGAGGTAGCTCATATCTTAAATACTCTTAAAAGATCATTGTCTTCAGGCCCTGACAGAATTCCTACAAGGGTTTTTTGTGCCATTCTGCCAACTATTCTGTCACCATTGGCTAAGACTATCAATCTGTCTTTTGAGAAGGGAATTTTCCCTGAATCTCTCCAGTGAGCAAAGGTTATAGTGTTGCATAAAGGTCGTTATCGGAGTGGTCCTGTTAATTATAACCTAAAAACTTTCCTATCTTTTTTCAGCAAAATTTTTGATAAGTCTAATGCTATCCAGGCTTTTTAGTTTTCTGGATGCAAAAGAGTTTTTGCATGATTTCCAGTTTGGATTCCAAGCGCATTTCTCCATAGAGCATGCTTCCGCAGCTCTCTTGAATTTCATTCAATTGGCAATAGATTCTGGTCTTAACCACGCAGCTTTATTTTTGGATGTTCGTAAAACTTTTGATTCTTAGACCCATCAGATTCTTCTTTGAAAACTATCGCATATTGGTATAAGATCAAATGCTTTCTCTTGGTTTGAGTCATATTTTTCTGGTAAGTTTGTTTCAATTGATTCGCTCTTCCGGAGCCCTTCTGAAATAGATTATGGCGTCCCCCAGGGATCTGTTCTTGGCCCAGTTTTATTTTTTATTGATCTTAATGATCTGAATTCGGTAGTCAAAAACACCAGGCCTGTTATATGCTGCAAGCTGTGTCATCCCGAGGTTCGTTCATGTTCCAATACTACTTCTAATAAAGATTTTCTCTTTGCTTTTGCTGATAACATCACTCGTGGGACCCTTGGGAAGACGGAATGTGATATCAGGTCTAACCTTGTGGCAATATTTGAGAGAGTTATTTCATGGTTTGATAGCGAATTACTTGGCCTTGAATGTTGGCAAGTCACATTTTCTTATTTTTTCTCGAATTGGTATAGCTTTCCCTCAGTTTACCCACCTTCAGGTGTCACAAGGCTCCTTTTGCAGATCGGAAAATCTGGTGGTCCGGTTTCTTGGTATCCTGCTCGATGAGGATCTTTCGTTTAGAAACCATGTAGCTATGATTAGGATTAATGTCTCACGGAGTTCGGATATCATTCGAAAACTCGGACACACATTTCCTGGATCTATTCTGAAGCTTTTGTTTCTCTGCCTTGTCCATTCATATGTTGTTTCGTATTGCCCGATTGTATGGATGTCTACTTTTCATTCTATGCTACAGTCAACTTCTGTCATGCATAATAAAGCACGGCGTCTGGTTATGGAAACCAGTCGTTCCTCACCAAAAAAGCGCTTAAACCTACAGTCTATTTAAATTCTTTCTTGTGTGTCTTTTGTATTTCATCAGCTTCATGGCAATCTTCCAAAATATCTTCAAAAAGCTTCTGCGCTTATTTCTTATTCAGCTCCATATAGCCTTCGTTCTTCACATAATATATGAATTCCTCCTACCCCTACTCTACGGTCAGATTTCAATCCCCTCATTGCTTGTCAACAGGTCTTTATTTCCGTACCTTCTTCTGTGCAAAGATGCCACTCGTTAGAGACTTTCAAAAGGATTATTAAGAACCATTTAGTTAAGAATCAAACAGAATAGTATTTCGTTTTTATTTATTTATTTTTTTCCTTTTCCTCTGAGGAGTTGGTGTCCCCTGTGTGTATTTTTCTTCATGGTGAATGGTTGTCTTCTCTGCAGTTTGACCCCCAAGGCCTCAGGTATGGTTTCTTCTTAATCATATTTGTTGATTGACTATTGTTCTCTTTTTTTGGTTGTGCTTATGTTGTATTTTTTTTTGTATCCCCCTTGCATCCCTGGCCATGGAGCCTTTCGAGGGGGAACAAGAATATTGTATGTCCAACCTGTATTTATATGTGAATAAAACTCTGAACTCTGAATAAACACTGAACTAGGACTACTAATGCTACTACTCCTACTACCACTACTATTACTACTACTACTACTACTACTACTACTATTACTACTACTATTACTACTACTACTGCTTCTTCTACTACTATTACTACTACCTCTACTATTCACTTACTTACTTAAGACGACGCAGCGGCTTTATAGCCCAACTAGGGACCAGGAAGCTATTGGACTAGTTTCTGCCAAAGTAAGTTGTCGTCCGTCTCCGGACAAATGAACTGAAGCCATAACTTGTCCAACGCGTAGTAATATTTTCGGTCTCGGAGCCTACCTAGTGGTTTGACGTTTTTCTTCATGATGTTCTACCATGACTTGATCTAGCCTTCCGGTTTTTCTTCCAGGAGGAGGGAGGCATTGCAGTAAGGAGTTGGCGAGTTAGGGTCTACTCTAGGCGTTGTATTACATGGCCAAGCCCTTTTCAGACGGCTTTTGTTCATTAGACTTCGCATTGTCAAGTATAATCAACGCTGCAACGCCTTCTTCGACTGAAAAAGCCACACTATCTTCTTCATTGAAAGCTTTCTTCACAATTAATTATTAATTGAATATTTATTTAAGTATTTAATTAAAAATTTAATTGAATATTTATTTATTTGAATAATTAATACTTTATCCGTTATTGTCAAAAACGAATTGCATTAAATTTCAATTTTTTCGTTCCTTTTGATGAAAACACGGGGCGCTTTCAAATATGTGCCCAATCGCTCCAGTCGCCCTTTAACCGACCCTGCTACTACCATAATTACTACTACTACTACTATTCTTTCTACTACTATTACTACTACTACTACTACTACTACTACTACTACTACTACTACTACTACTACTACTACTACTGCTATTACTACTATTACTACCATGGGCGTAGGGAAGGGGGGCAGGGGAGGGCAGCTGCCCCCCTAGAACTTTAAATTTACGCTAGACATTAACGAGAACTTTTCATATGTTGGAATATTTTGTTGGATGTTACCTGGTAGATGGTTAAAAGAGCTGAAAACAAACAGAAATTTCCTATTGTTTGCGATATCAACATTTACGTTTTGATCTTTATTGGGGTGTATGTACGGGTGTCGCCACTTATTGATGCAAAAATGGCGCAAAAAGGTTGCTATGCCACTTACTCAAAGGAGAGGACCCCTTGTCGGCCCAAATATTAGTGAGATTCCCCCTCTTACCCCAACGGTTCACTTGCTGCCACCATTGTTCGTAGTGCTAGCTACCGCTGGCACCACTGTCGTGGCATATTGCCACCAGTGTTATACTGGTAGGCCACAACGCCACTGGCGGGGTAATATACGGGTGTCACCACTTATTGGAGGAGAAAGCCCCGGCCCCAAATTATAATGCTATGCCCGTGTCTACCACACCGGTTCTGCAAATATCGGGTTTGGTACTACCCTATTTACAGTATACCCTGTCCCAGGATATGGTAACGCGATCGAGTGGTCAAATAGCAACTTTCTAAAGCCAAATGTACCCGCCTTGGGTTACGGCTACAAAATCTCTTAACTCTCTCCTTGGAGGTAACAAACCTCCCTGTCCATATAATAGTTACGATTCCTCATAGATTTGTTCCTACCCTGCTTGGGTTACGGAAACTAGAAAACAAGTTGTAGAAAATTCCTTACTTTTAATCTTCCAAAAGGGTCACATACATCCACACAAAGATCCTTCCCACACGGTGTCAAAAAGCAGACTAAAAACAAATTAATATTTTACACACCACTGTTCATGTGAGTGGACCTCCGCTTGGCCCAGCCAATCAGCTACATCCCCGTTCAAAACCCAATTCAACTTCTTAGATTTATTTTTCAATGACTCCCAAACCCGGAAGTAAAAATTAGAACTTGGTTCAAAGCTTACCTATTGCAAAACCACTATCGCTTAGTAACGGAATTTAACCTGTCTTTTGAAATTATACTATAAGCAAATGTAATTAAGAAAACGAAAACAGGTGATTTATCTGAAAGGAAAAGAAACGGGGTGGCACCCCAACACCTCCCCCCGTAAGATAAATGACAGTCCACGCGCTACCTTGGTCCACCCTTACAAACATAAACAATTAACTTCAACTTTACAAAATCCATGCTTTCTCCAGTGTCTGTGTCTTCTACCAGTGTCTGTGTTACCGCTTCAACCGCGTGGCACTGAAATAGTCATCCTTGGCACGTCTCTACTGTAGGACCACCATGGTCTAAATCGTATAGCATCCGCATTAATGTTTGAAAGTTGAAATCTTCAAGATTCGTAGACAATCATTGTGCGTAGCACAATCAAAAACAAAAAATTTCTCACTCTCCTGATTTTATATTTGAGAGAAGTAGAGAATCAGTTTCTGACACTTGTGGTAATGCCAGACATCGTGGAACTTTGTCTGCATAGGCCTATTGATTTTCACCTTTGGGAACAACGCTATAGTTGAATCGAAAAATGAATTGCCTCTTGGTATTATTTCAAATAATCTACGGCACAAAATACAAAGGCCTGTGAAAACGATAAGGGTTCAGGAAAATGAAGTAAAAATCTGAGCGAACCATGAATCGCTTTTTTCTGGTTCCCATCCCCTAAAATAATCGAATGAATAATACTCGGCGATGAGGGATGAAAATGATATTGAAGACTGGAAAGACAAGGCTTCTTTAAAGGGATCACAACTTGTCCGCCAGTTGTGCATTGAGAAAAAGGGCTACCTTTCTCGACTTCCCGCAGGGGATCTTCCCCAAGGGACTCCTCCCCCTCATAAAGGAACAAACCCTCTTTTGAGTTGATCAGACCAATATCAGATTCCTTTCCAAGTTTTTTCAATCCGAATCGACATTCAATATTTCACAACTTTCCCCCAACCCGTTGTAGGTCATTCATCTCTCTTTTGTAACCTTCTTCTTTTATTCCCCATGGGTCTTTGACCTCTTTTCCCCCCTTATTATCTATGTTTTCAAGGCACAGCCCATCCAACATTTCTTTGTTTTTCGCCACTGCAGGCTGAATCTCCAAATGTCTCTTTTTTACACTCCTCTTTTCATCTCTACTTTTCTCAATTTTGTCATTCTCGCAAAATACTAAATCATCGTTAAATCTGATTTGGACTCCAGTGTCCACATTCTTTGACCGCATAACTTCTTTGTAGGTCCGTTTAATAATTCTTTTCTTTCTTTTAGTCTTCTTTATTCTAATCGCCGAAACAAATAGTTCGTTATCAAATGGGAATTGAACTCCGACATTTGGTTTTTCATATTCTACTAAACTTTCTCGCCGGGGAAACGCGCGTACAATAAATTTCGTCACCTTATTCTCTGGTACAATCAGCGTTTCATTCTGACCTGTACTTGTTAGCGTCTCATATTCATTAAAAGTGTTCTCAAGTTTTCTACTTTCTGCAAAGATATCTCCAAAGTCTCCTCCTAGTAAAACATCCACTGCTAGCATAGGTACTAACCCTACTTTTATCGTTTTTCTCTACCGTCCTTCTTTGCAATTTCTATTCTTGCCCAAGCAGACGGGCATTGGTGCTTATTTCCATAATAACGTTATGTTTTAATATTATTCTTATGGTTTATTTCCGTCTTTTTAATTAGGTCGATCCGCAAAAAAGTCTGCTCACTCCCTGAGTCAATTACTATTTTTGTCAATTTTCCGTTTAATTTTCCTTCTATTTTATGGGATTTCAAAAAATTGTCAATATTTCCTTGATTATGTGCTATAGCCCTACTTTTTATGTGCTATAGGCTACTTTCTTTTCTTTATTATGGCAATTTTTAGAAAAAGGCTCTGAGAAATCAATTTTTACCAGATTATCATCATTTTGACTATCAAGCATTTCTTTTTCCCGATAGGGTGGCACAGCCTTCCAATTTGTTTTATGGGCCGGTTCACCTCCCTCCGTAGTTAACGGAGTTGTATATTTTCTCGTAAAAGTGTTTAATGTTTGGTAATTTTCGTTTTCTCGCCATTGATTCTTAGACAAATTATTATGGCTATCTGACAGCCTAGAAGTTAGTTGTGATAGAATCTCACTTTGCGAATTTCCCCAACGAGTTTTCATTAGTCTGTCAATTGTTTTTGCGACATCCTGGTAATATTTTTTATCGGCCTCCCTATTGGCCTGTCTTTCTTCCTCTTTTTCTCTTTTATCTTTCTCTCTTTGTTTCCTATCTTCCTCCTCTTTTTCCTCTCTGGCTTTTCTTTCAGCCTCTTTCTTTCGTTCTCTGGCTATTCTATCAGCCTCTTCATTTTGTTCTCTGTCTACCCTTTCATTCTCTATTTATTGTCTATCTTTCTCTCTTTCTAGTCTATCTTTATCTCTTTCTTGTGTATCTTTTTGAATTTTTTCCATAAGGGCATGATGAAGAATTTCATTGTCTTGCATGTATTTTTCAATTTTTTCCATTCGGGCCTGATGAAGTATTTCATTGGCTTGCCTATCTTTTTCAATTTGGTCTATTTTTTCTTGTCTATTTTTCTCTCTTTGTTCCCTTTCTTTTCTATCTCTTTCGTCTTCTCGTTCTCTGGCTATTATCAATTTCTCCATTAAATTTAATATTTGTTGTCTCATATCTTCCTCCCTTTCTTTTCTATCTCTCTCTCTTTTTTTCTATGGGCTTCACTCGCCCTTTTAATCTCATCTCTGTCCGACATAATTTCAAAATTCCGTTAACTTCAAATTACCTCTTCAGTCTAAATGAAAATTCTTTTATCCATTTAACTTCCGGTCTCTCGCGGAAAATTGTTTTGAAACGCAGAACTTTTACCCTTATATTTTGAATACTAATTGGTTGCGCGATATATTGATTCGTAAATTTTTCAATTATGATATCACAAGGCATAGCCCATAATAGATCTTCATAATTGTGTTAATTGACTGAGTATTTCCTTCTTTTCTCTTTATATGTGACCACAATAAGCTACTATCACTATGTAGGCTAACTCGACTAGTCTCTTCGAAAACGCGAAATTCTTTTATTATCAACGCTGTTAATAATTCCTGTTCTTGATGCCACCACTTACTGGGGTGTATGTACGGGTGTCGCCACTTATTGATGCAAAAATGGCGCAAAAAGGTTGCTATGTCACATACTAAAAGGAGAAGACCCCTTGTCGGCTCAAATATTCGCGAAATTCCCGCTCTTACCCCAACAGTTAACTTGTAGCCGCCAATTTTCGTGGTGTTTACTTACTACTGGTACCCCTGTTCATGGTGTAATGCCACCAGTATTGTACTGGTTGGTCAAAAAGTCACTGGCGAGGTAATATACGGGTGTCACCACTTATTGGAGGAGAAAGCCCCGGCCCCAAATTATAATGCTATGCCCGTGTCTACCACACCGGTTCTGCAAATATCGGGTTTGGTACTACCCTATTTACAGTATACCCTGTCCCAGGGTATGGTAACGCGATCGAGTGGTCAAATATCAACTTTCTAAGGCCAAATGTACCCGCCTTGGGTTACGGCTAGAAAATCTCTTAGCTCTCTCCGTGGAGGTAACAAACCTCCCTGTCCATATAACAATTACGATTCCTCGTAGATCTAGTCCTAACCTGCTTGAGTTATGGAAAATAGTACAGAAGTTGTAGAAAATTCCTTACTTGTAATCTTCCAAAAGGGTCACATACAACCATACAAAGATCCTTCCCCACACGGTGTCAAAACGTAGACTAAAAACAAAATAATATTTTACACACCACTGTTCATATGGGTGGACCTCCGCTTGGCCCAGCCAATCAGCTACATCCTCATTCAAAACCCAATTCAACTTCTTAGATTTATTTTTCAATGACTCCCAAACCCAGAAGTAAAAATTAGAACTTGGTTCAAAGCTTACCTATTGCAAAACCACTATCGCTTAGTAACGGAATTTAACCTGTCTTTTGAAATTATACTTTAAGGAAATGTAATTAAGAAAACGAAAACAGGTCATTTATCTGAAAGGAAAAGAAACAGGGGTGGAACCCCAACAATCTTCAATATTGGTTTTCGGTCCAATATATAGATAGGAGACTGGCCCACGATTGGCTGATTTTGACTAGTTTAATTCTCTATGAGTTGATTCAAGGGATAATAAGTTGCTCAGCATGCCAAAGCAAAAGTAACTCACTCAATATCATCCTTGAAAAGACAATTAAAAATACTCTGCCATTTTTCCACCTGGATGCCTCTCTATCCTAGTGGTCATGAGTGCCAAACCTGGGCCAACCCAGCACTGGTTCGGCCGTCTCTGGCTTATGTTTGGCCACCGGATAAAAGAAAAAGAAAAGTGACCAGGGGAACATTAAAGCTTGTTTTTCAGCTATAAAATTAAGAAAGAATATGGCCAGCACATAAAACTACAAAATGAATTTCATTAAAGTTTAAAAAAAAAACTAAAGAGTGTTAATTTCTAATTATACATTGACTGATCAAGACCAAATGCAAGCCGCTCCGCTAATCTTGGTGTTCTACCTGTCAGTGGTGGCAGTTTAATTTCAACTTCTGTCTTTAAGACAATATCCATCTCCTCAGTTAGCACAAAGTCTCTTGCTCCAGTCTCTTTCCAAAAGCGGACCTTAAGTCCTTCAGTTGCTACTTTCTCAAATGTCTTGTGGTCTGAACATGTTTTTATATAGGCCTTGCTCCAGGTGGTTAAAGACTGTGACGGTTGAAAGCAGTTGTCCGTCATAGGCTTGTACTTTCTGGCGTTTTTACTGATAGAGTTTTAAGGCAATCCATAAAACCATGGTACCAATCTTTACATGTAATTCCTCCACTGCCTTTGCAGTTCCGTTATCCGGTACTTTTATACTCTTAATAATGGCATTCGTGTATGCAAATTTACACGCTTATATGGGAATACAGTCGAAAGCATATCAGCTATCATTTTCAAGTAAGTTTTTAGTCCTTTTTCTTGTTCCTCTGTAAATATTTATCATGTGTTGTAACAGGGTGTAAGGAAACTTAGGTCCAGACTTTTTAGAGGGATATTCAGCTTCTCAACTTTTTTTTATGTAGTCTTGCAACGTTCCTCTAGGGACAGCAATGGAACTTCCAGAGAATCCAACTGACTTCTTGTAGAATAAAACAGAAAAAATTGCTGTTTTATTTTCTTCTGGATCACAGCCACCTTTCTTTCTTTTCTCTTCTGTTTTACTTTTAAGCATTTTATCTTGACTAAAATTTAACTGAAAAAAATCGAACTTCAGTTCACCTACTGTTCTGAAAGGATTAGACAACGCCAGAATTAACACAGTTTTGGGTTTTAAGCTTGCCTTCAACCTTTAAATATGCTGTTTACACAGCCTTTACAAGCATAGCCCATTTTGGGTAACCTTAGTACGGCATGCAGAATTTACCCCAGGTATTGTGGCCGAACATGGGAGTTCACTATCCCGCAGGATGAAAAAATACTAACAGCAAACTGGTGAATATGGCACGTCTCGGAAGCTGCCAAAAACAGGCAAATAATAAGAGAATACAATGTGACTTTACAACACGAGTTTTCTAGTATTCGTAATTAGGCGTAGGCTTTCAGACAAAATTGAACAAAATTCCAGAGTAATCACCTTAAAACCTGATCCAATCTGATGTTTTTGGTAAAATTATTAATTAAGGTCAGAATTTCAAAAACATACACTGCCATCTGTCAGAGCTTTTATAATCCACCAGAAGCCCCATAGGTTCTTATATTGATTAAATAAAAAAAAACAAGTTTTTTAAACTGAAAGTAAGGAGCGACATTAAAACTTAAAACGAACAGAAATCATTCCGTATATGAAAGGGACTGTCCCCTCCTCAACGCCTCATTCTTTACGCCAAAGTGTTTTATTGTTTTGAAAAATAGTCGTGAGGAACAGTCAAACTGCAGCGTAAAGAGAGAGGCATTGAGGAGTGAACAGCCCCTTTCATATAAAGAATAATTTCTGTTCGTTTTAAGTTTTAATGTCGCTCCTTACTTTCAGTTAAAAAAACTTGTTTTTTTTATTTCATTTGTGAACGTTTTTGAATTAATATATGTTTTGATTTTGGATCACCGTGCATGAATAATTAAAACAAAATTTGCATACTAATTTTACTTTTATTTATTTAAATGGCTTTCTCGAAACTTGTTTAATTTTATTTACGAACGTTTTTATTAGTAATAAATATACGTAACTTACGAATTAACTTACGTAACGAACTTCTATATCCATATATTTTTAATACGTTTATTAGGGGGTTCGCCCCCTAGTCAATACCTTAATCTTTAAGCGAAAGTTCAATTTTTGTTCCAATTCTTCAAAAATGACCACTTAATCACAAAGGCCGTTAATTAGAATAAATAGCTCTTATGAAAGTACTAAAAAATCTTTGGCTTAAAGAGCGAGGTATTGACTACGGGGTGAACCCAATCATATATGTAATATTTTCTGTTCGTTTAAAGTTTCGATGTTGCTGGTATTGCAGTTGAAATACTTGTTTTTTTATATTAAATTTCTGATCTTTTTTTAAATAATGCTGGGAAGTCCGGCGTCCCCTTCAAAGCAATGTCCCCTCCCCCATGAAAACTTCCTTCATGGAAAGATCCTCCTACAAAACCCCCGACCCCCCCCCCCCCACTACCAGGAAAAATCTCCCCTGAAAACGTCTGTATACTTCCAAATAACCAATACTATATGTTAACATTGGGTAAAGTTCATAACTTTCAGCCCTCCCCCTGGGAACTTCGAGGGATTAAGTCATCCTAAAAGACATACTTATTATATTTTCGAACATGCTGAACAAAATGGCTATCCCAAAATTTTGATCAGGTGACTTTGGGAAAAAAATGAGCGTGGGAGGGGTCTAGTTGCCCTCCATTTTTTTTGGTCACTTAAAAAGGGCACTAGAACTTCTAATTTCCATTCCAATGAGCCCTCCCACGAAATTCCACATTTTTGTAGATGGGAGCTTGAAACCTCTACAGTAGGGTTCTCTGATACGCTGAATATGATGGTGTGATTTTCATTCAGGTTCTATAACATTTAGGGGGTCTTTCCTCCTTTTCTCGAAAATCAGCCAAATTTTCTCAGGCGCCTAACTTTTGATGGGTAGGATTAAACTTGATGAAACTTATATATTTGAAATTAGTATTAAAATTTGATTCTTTTGATGTATCTATTTGTATCAAAATACCGTTTTCTAGAGTTTCGGTTACCATTGAGCCGGGTCGCTCCTTACTTACAGTTCGTTACCACGAACTGTTTGAAACTGTTTGCTTTGGCTAAACGTGGGCCAGTCTCCCCTACACCAATTTTGATATTTAATTTTGACCAACTGTAAACTTTTGAATTGAATTCTTAGAAGAAGCTGTTATCTAACCATAACGTGATTTGTGTCAAATCGCTTTTGTGGTGTTTATGTTTTCTGGAAATTGCAAGTTGGACAGTGGGTCTCTTATATTATACTGTTGCAGGAAAAGTAGAATATGGAATATGTTAAAGGCCGAGTTTTAGCGAAATATAGAATGACTAGTTTCTAAAGACCTACATTCAAAGGACCTCGGGAAGTATTAGTAAGACCCCTCCCCCCTCCATCACAGAAGTGGGTGCCCCCTTCTACACAATATGCTGCCTACGCCCATGATTACTACTAATTTTAAGTAGGTTGAATGTTACTTTTATTTCATTTAAAATGATATTTTTTTTACCATTATTTTTTCAAACATTGACAACAAAATTAAAAAAAAAGAGAAAATCAGAATAATTACCAAAATAAATAGAAAGAACTATTCAAAGTAGACTTATTTTTTGCTATATAATGGTACAATATATTACTAGCAACTGCAATTTAAGGTAATATTCATTTTTAGGAATCCCAGCATTTTGATTTATTAAAGATGTCAAAGAGAAAATGTAAAAAAAAATTCTGTTTTTAATAATTGCAAAAGATTTGTCGACCTTTGGAGAGCTTAAAAGCTGGGCACTTGTAGCTGATTTTGGGAACCAATTTCAGCATCAGTGGACAAATGATAGCGGTAAGAAAAATTTGTTGAAAGAAAAATTTATTGCGCGTGATTTTCAAAACAGAAAAGCATGGACACAAATAGTCAACAGGAGTTTATTAATAGTTCCATGATTGATCTCAGCTTAGTTCTCAGCTCAGTTGCGGGGTCTTTCACCACAGACATCTCTGGCTGACTTTTTATTTATATCCCTATTTTTTTGCGATGATCATGCTGAAAATTGGTGCTGATTTTGTAAATCAGCGCCGAAAACTAGAAAATGTTTCAAGCTCAAATCGATGCCGATTTTTTTTTTAAGTCGGTACTGATTTGGAAATCACTTCTCAAAATGAGCTACGTGTTTCCTGCCATTTAGAGGGCGTATGATTTTTCTATAGCACCGCTACCTTTATCACTGATTTGCTTCTTTAAAAAGAATGCACCTTATGCAGTTTTCATGTACATAGTTGCCAGGTGGTGGGCATTTGCGCCATTTTGGCGCTTTTTTGAGTTGATTGCGCATTGAATTTTTCAAATTGGTGCATTGCGCCCATTTCGCGCATGTCAAAAAACTTCGGCGCAAAGTGGGCGCATTTTGCCTTCACAATAGCAATGACAAAACTCAAAATTTTAAAGTCTAGTGTTTACTGACAACTTCTACTGACAGATTCAAGAATCTGTCTATAAAGACAGGTGGCATTTTCCTAACCCCATAGGGATTCTTATATCGTATTTCAGGCTCCATGACGACCTAAATTTTTAAGTATCAAAACGTGAATTATCCTTGGCGTGAAAAATAAAAAAAGAAAGTGGTCAAATTTCGATAAAAAAAAATTACAGAAATGAGTGGGAAAAGCTGACCTTGCGTCGACATAGCTCCAGCAGCTCTTTCTGTCTTAAGCTTATCCATAAGCAACCCTTCGTCGAGAGAGTTTTTTCTGTTTTGAATCTTGTCAAACAGTTCGTGGTAACGAACTGTAAGTAAGGAGTGACCCGGCTCAATAGTAACCGAAACTATAAAAAAGAAATTTTGATACCAATAGATACATCAGAAGAATCAAATTTTTACGCTGATTTCAAATATATAAGTTTAATCAAGTTTAGTCTTACCAATCTTAAGTTATGCGCCTGAGAAAATTTACCTTATTTTCGAAAAAAGGGAAAACAACCCCTAAAAGTCATATAACTCGAATGAAAATTACAGCATCAGATTCAGTGTATTAGGGAACCTTACTATACAGGTTTCAAGCTCCTATCTGCAAAAATGTGGAATTTTGTACTTTTGCCAGAAGAAAGATTACGGATGCGTGTTTATTTGCTGTTTTTTTTTTCTAGGGGTGAGCGTATCGATCCAGAATATCATAAGAGGGCTTATTCGAACGGGATTAAAAGTCCTAGTGCCCTTTTTAAGTGACCGAAAAAATTGGAAGGTAACTTGGCCCCCTCCCACGCTCATTTTTTTCCTGAAGTCGCCCAATCAAAATTTTGAGATAGCCATTTTGTTCAGCATAGTCGAAAATCTAATTAATATGTCTCTGAGGATGACTTAATCCCCCACAGGTCCCGGGAGAAGGGCTGCAATTATAAACTTTGCCAATTGTTTACATATAGCATTGGTTATTGGGAAGTATACAGGTGTTTTCAGGAGGAATTTTTTTCTAGTGGGGGGTCGGAGTCAGAGTAGGGGTTACTGGGAAGGATCTTTCCATGGAGGATATTTCATTGGGAGAAGGAACATTTCCATGAAGCATTCCCAGCATTATTTTAAAAACGATCAGAAATTAAATAAAAAAACAAGTTTTTTTCAACTGAAAATGAGGAGCAATATTAAAGCTTAAAATAAACAGAAATTATTACGCATATAAGAGGGTTCGCCCCCTAGTTAATACCTCGCTATTTACGCAAAAGTTTTTTAGTACTTTTAAAAGAGCTATCTATTCTAATTAACCGGCCTTTGTGATTCAGAGGTTTGGGATTCAAACAAAATTTGAACTTTTGAGCGTAAAGAGCAAGGTATTGACTAGGGAGCGAACTCCCTAATATACGCAATAAAAACATACGAATATAGAAATTGGTTACGTAAGTTAATTCGCAAGTTACGTCAGAACAAAATTTCGAGAAAGCCAATTAGCCAAAAGAAGGAAAATTAATATGCGAATTTCGTTTTTATTATTTATGTACGGTGAGCCAAAATCTAAGCTGCATTAATTCAAAAACGTTCAGAAATTAACTAAAAAAACAAGTTTTTTTTAACTGAAAGTAAGGAGCGACATTAAAACTTAAAACGAATAGAAATTATTCCGTATATGAAAGGGGCTATCCCCTTCTCAACGCCTCGCTCTTTACGCTAAAGTTTGACTCTGTCTCACAACTTTATTTTTTAAAACAATGAAAAACTTTAGCGTAAAGAACGACGCGTTAAGGAGGGGACAGCCCCTTTCATATACGGAATAATTTCTGTTCGTTTTAAGTTTTAATGTCGCTCCTTACTTTCCGTTAAAAAAAAACTTGTTTTTTTAGTTAATCAATTACAAAATTCGAAACAGGATGCACCTTAAAATGCTTAACTCTACTGTGACTATCCGACTTAGGCTAAATTGCCAAGAAAAGTGCTGCAGGGACTTTGATCCTACATCCGCTATGCTGAATAGATTTACCATTGACATGTATGACATCAAAAAACCCTCCAATGACAATGAAAATGAAACTCTGGAGGAAATTTTGGGCAATACAGAAGGAGGGTTTGCTGTTTAACTTTGAAAATGATCTTGAATACTAGTCGAAAATGCATACAATATTTGATTAAAAAATGTACAAAACTAATTCGAAGTTCATAAAACGGGAAGCACAAATAAAATAACAATCAGAACTGTTGAAGGACCTTGCCAAGTACAATTTTGTCTCATATGTATGTCTTTGGCTTCTGTTTCATGACAAAATCTCAGAACATTGTTTTTAGCCTGCAATTTTATAGATAATTGCATTAATAACGGCCGATCTAATTTCTTATCTTTGACTTGGTCGTTCTTGTCGTTCTAATGTATATTTTGAAAGCTACGAAACAATTTGTTCTCATAACTAAGTTTGAGAATTTATATCTTCTTGAAGCTTAGAATTGCAATATCATAAAAACATTGTATAAAGAAGTAAATTTGACGTCACTTACCTAAATGATATTTTGGAGAGATGTGACCTTCAAGGATCATGCTTCTCTTTAGTTCTATATTAAAAAATCCTATCTATTAGTTATCTTTATCGATTGCGTCTTTAACTTTCACGTTTTTGTATAACTTATCTAAATTGCAAAACCATTATACTGAGTACCTATTTCTTTTTTTTAGTTCTTTAATTACAATTTCTATTGCTGATAGGGAATAAATCAGCACATTAGCCAGAAAGTAATGTAAAATACCATCTTAGATATTGGCAAGTATTTGTTTGTTAGATCTTCTTTAATTCCCTTTTTTATTTAATTCTCCGACATACCAGAGAACTAAGGAAAATATCTTTCTTGTCAAGCAAGAGACTGAGAACAAAAAATTTCGTCAACAAAAGCGCATGATTTCGGAATATGGAGCCGAAATCTGCCAATGAAGACAGAATCCTACCAATTTTGAGTTCTTGTATTCTGAAAAGCAAAATTCACACTATCTGGTAACATCGTCTCTGAGCTTTTTTTTTTTTTTTTTTTTTTTACTTATCCCTGCAAGATATAATTTACCTTGAATCTCGAACTCCACCCAAAAAATATACAGCAGAAATGAAATGGGCCGATGGTGCATTTTCGCTTCTCTTGGTGCGCTATCTAAAGTCAGGCACTTGGTATCACTGTTCATGCATACTATTTAAAATATTCTTACAATCTGCTTTAGTGCTTGCCAAGGGTGAACTGGTATAAATATCCAATATCACCCTGCTTGACCAGGAAAAAAAGAAGAAGGAATAGTTAGTGTTCAAGAAATAACCCATTTCTTAAGCAGAAAGAAAGAGGGTTATTGTTATATAAATGGCTAGAGATAAAGATAGGTAAGGTTTTGAAGACTATAGGCCTATTGCTAGTCTGTTTAGGCTGTTTTAGTCAGAGTTTTTTCTTCACGTATTTAATAGGGATATCCACCACCAACTAATATAAAACAGTGTATTTTATGTATAGAGGAAAACTCAATAGCCTAGCAAAAAGTTATATAGCCTAGGCCTATAGGCTAGAAATTTTTTTAGAGCCAACTAGGTGTCTAATATGAATGATAGTTTATTTATAAAATGTTTCAATTAACCAACTAGTCAGCCATCAATAGAGTTTTATATACACTAGCCTATAGAATTAGCTAACTAGGCCTAGTTGGCTATTAAGATCCCACTTACATTAAAACAAGTTTAAATTAGCCAACTATCAATAGACTTCTTAGTTAAGGTTTATATTAACACGCTAATCAGGCAAAAAAAAAAAAAAACCACTAGCATCAGAATTTCATCCTGAATCCATATAGCCTATGACACTCATTTCTGTCACAAATTCTTTTCAAAATTATTTCGGTAAAATTCTACTTTAGTTACTTTTGGCTATCTTGGAAAGGGGTTGGGTTAGGAAAATGAAACTTTCAGGGATGGATGTACATGCTAAGGTTTGTCCCGGGAAGGTACTTTGAAGTAGCTACCTCCACTCATCCCCCCTCTATATAATGGTAAATTACTGCACATTACTAGTTGTTTTTAACTCATATTTCATCCTATATTACTATCATAAATATAAATCACTGCTTACCTTACACAACTTCTGCTTTTAACCTTGTTCATTAAAATATATATCCAAAATCCTATTTAAATCCTAAGCCCTTTAATTTTCAACCCATGCCCACTTTCTTTATGGTATATGAAACCAGGTTTGTTGTGATGTCACACTTGCCTTATCAGAAATCCTTACCCTTAAGGGTAGCAGGCACATGCCAAACAACTCTGTTGATAAGACCATTTAAACTGTATTAATTAAGGAAAGGATTTGACAACAGAGACCAGTAAAAATAACCTAATCCTTTTTAGAGGACAAATTATGTCATGGGAAGATGTTTTTGAAATTCCCCTTCCACCCAAACTTAAAATTTTCTAAAATTCTACTTTAGAAGCTTTTAAAATATTTCTAAAGTACTAAAAGATAGAGTGCTAAAAACATCAGAATCGACTTCAGAGGACACATTATATCACGGGAAAAGGTTTTTGAAATCACCCTTCCCCCCAACTCAAAATTTTCCAAAATTCTATTTTAAAAGCTTTTAAAATATTTCTAAAGTTCTAACAGATACAGTGCTAAAAACATCAGAATCGACTTCAGAGGACACATTATATCACGGGAAGATGTTTTTGAAATCCCCCTCCCCCAAACTCAAAATTTTTCAAAATTCTTCTTTAGAAGCTTTTAAAATATTTTAAATATTTCTAAAGCGGTACGACATAGAGCGCTACAGACATCAGAATCAACTTTAGAGGACAATTTATGTCATGGGAAGATGTTTTTGAAATCCCCCTTCCCCCCAAACTCAAAATTTCCAAAAATTCTATTTTAGAAGCTTTTTAAATATTTCTAAAGAACTACTAGATAGAGTGCTAAAAACATCAAAATCGACTTCAGAGGACACGTTATATCACGGGAAGAGGTTTTTGAAATCACCCGTCACCCCAAACTCAAAATTTTCTAAAATTCTACTTTAGTAGCTTTTAAAATATTTCTAAAGTACTAACAGATACAGTGCTACAAACATCAGAATCAACTTCAGAGGACACGTTATATCACAGGAAGATGTTTTTAAAATCCCCCTTCACCCAGACCTCAAAGTTTTCCAAAATTTTACTTTTGAAGCTTTTTAAAAATTTCTAAAGCACTAAGACACAGAGTGCTAAAAACATCCGAATTAACTTCAGAGGACACGTTATATCACGGGAAGAGGTTTTTAAAATCCCCCTTCCCCCAAACTCAAAAATTTACAAAATTTTACTTTCAAAGCTTTTTTACATATTTCTAAAGCGCTAAAAGAAACAGTGCTAAAAACATCAGAATCGACTTCAGAGGATACGTTATATCACGGGAAGAGGCTTTTAAAATCCCCTTCCCCCCAAACTCAAAATTTTCTGAAATTATAATTTAGGAGCTTTTTAAATATTTCTGAAGCGCTAAGACATACAGTGCTAAAAACCGCAGAATCGACTTCAGATGACACGTTATATCACGGGAAGAAGTTTTTGAAATCACCCCGCCCCCCCAGCTCAAAATTTTTCAAAATTATACTGGATAATATTTTTAAATTTTTAAAATATTTCTAAATAGATACGAGATATATAGATCCACAAATCAGAATAAACTAGAGATTAAAAAATATTTCATGGGAAGATGTTTTTTAAATCCCCTTTCCCCAAAAACTCAAAAATTTCCAACATTTTACTTTAGAAACTTTTTTAAATATTTCTAAAGCGCTATGACATAGAGCGCTACAAACATCAGAATCAACTTTAGCGGACAAATTATATTATGGGAAGATGTTTTTGAAATCCCCCTTCCCCCCAAACTCAAAATTTTCTAAAATTTTACTTTAGAAGCTTTTAAAATATTTCTAAAGCACTAATAGAGAGAGAGTTAAAAACATCAGAATCGACTTCAGAGGACACGGTATATCACGGGAAGAGGTTTTGAAAATCCCCCTTCCCCCCAAACTTTATATTTTCTAAAATTCTACTTTAGGAGCTTTTTGAATATCTCTAAAGTGCTAAGACATAGAGCGCTACAAACATCAGAATCATCTTTAGAGGACAAATTATATTATGGGAAGATGTTTTTGAAATCCCCCTTCCCCCCAAACTCAAAATTTTCTAAAAATCTACTTTAGGAGCTTTTTAAATATTTCTAAAGCTCTAATAGATTGAGTGATAAAAACTTCAGAATCAACTTGATAGGACAATTTATTTTATAGGAATAGGTTTTTGAAATCCCACTTCCCCCCAAACTCAAAATTTTCTAAATTTATACTTTAGTAGCTTTTTAATCATTTATAAAGCGTTAAGACATAGAGTGCTACAAATATCAGAATCGAATTCAGAGGACACGTTATATCACGGGAAGAGGTTTTTAAAATCCCCCTTCCACCCAAACTCAAAATTTTCCAAAATTTTACTTTAGAAGCTTTTTTAAATATTTCTAAAGCGCTAAGACATAGAGCGCTAAAAACATCAGAATCAACTTCAGAAGACACTTTGTATCAAAGGAAGAGTTTTTTGAAATCCCCCCGCCCCCCAACCGCTAAATTTTGCCAAGTACTCCGGTATTCGATTGTTAATTATTGTTTATATGTATAATGAGCTCCGACATCCAGCAATACAGACCTCAGAATCAACTTGAGAGGACAAGTTATCTCACGGGAAGATGTTTTTGAAATCCCCCTTCCCCCCAAACTCAAAATTTTCAAAAATTCTACTTTAGGAGCTTTTTAAATATTTCTAAAGCACTAAGACATAGAGTGCTAAAAACATCAGAATCGAATTCAGAGGACACGTTATATCACGGGAAAAGCTTTTAAAATCCCCCTTCCCCCTAAACTCAAAATTTTCTAAAATTATAATTTAGTAACTTTTTAAATATTTCTAAAGAGCTAAAACATAAGAGTGCTAAAAACATCAGAACCAACTTCAGAGGACATGTTATATCATGGGAAGAGGTTTTTAAAATCCTCCTTCCCCCCAAACTCAAAATTTTCTAAAATTCTACTTTAGTAGCTTTTTTAATATTTGTAAAGCTCTAATAGATAGAGTGCTAAAAACATCAGAATCGACTTCAGAGGACACGTTATATCACGGGAAGAGGTTTTTAAAATCCCCCTTCCCCCCAAACTCAAAATTTTCTAAAATTCTACTTTAGGTGCTTTTTAAATAATTCTAAAGTGCTAAGACATAGAGCTCTACAAACATCAGAATCATCTTTAGAGGACAAATTATATTATGGGAAGATGTTTTTGAAATCCCCCTTCCCCCCAAACTCAAAATTTTCTAAAATTCTACTGTAGTAGCTTTTTAATTATTTCTAAAGCTCTAAGAAATAGAGCGCTACAAACATCAGAATCGACTTCAGAGGACAATTTATCTTACGGGAAGATGTTTTTTAAATCCCCCTTCCCCCCAAACTCAAAATTTTCCAAATTTTTACTTTAGAAACTTTTTTAAATATTTCTAAAGCGCTAAGACATAGAGCGCTACAAACCTCAGAATCATCTTTAGAGTACAAATTATATTATGGGAAGATGTTTTTGAAATCCCCCTTCCCCCCAAACTCAAAATTTTCCAAAATTCTAGTTTAGAAGCTTTTAAAATATTTCTAAAGCACTAATATAGATAGAGTGTTAAAAACATCAGAATCGACTTCAGAGGACACGGTATATCACGGGAAGATGTTTTTAAAATCCCCCTTCCCCCCAAACTCGAAATTTTCAAAATTTCTACTTTAGTAGCTTTTTAAATATTTCTAAAGCACTAAGACATAGAGCGCTAAAAACATCAGAATCGACTTCAGAGGACACGTTATATCATGGGAAGAGGTTTTTTAAATCCCCCTTCCCCCCAAACTCAAAATTTTCAAAATTTCTACTTTAGAAGCTTTTTAAATATTTCTAAAGCGCTAAGACATAGAGAGCTACAAAGATCAGAATCATCTTTAGATGACAAATTATATTATGGGAAGAGGTTTTTGAAATCCCCCTTCCCCCCAAACTAAAAATTTTCTAAAATTCTAATTTAGAATCTTTTAAAATATTTAAAATATTTCTAAATCGCTACGACAAAGAGCGCTACAGACATCAGAATCAACTTTAGAGTACAATTTATGTCATGGGAAGATGTTTTTGAAATCCCCCTTCCCCCCAAACTCAAAATTTTCCAAAATTCTACTTTAGAAGCTTTTTAAATATTTATAAAGCACTAATAGATAGAGTGCTAAAAACATCAGAATCGACTTCAGAGGACACGTTATATCACGGGAAGAGGTTTTTGAAATCACCCTTCCCCCAAACTCAAAATTTTCTAAAATTCTACTTTAGGAGCTTTTTAAATATTTCCAAAGCACTAATAGATAGAGCGCTACAAATATCGGAATCGACTTCAGAGGACAAATTATGTTATGGGAAGATGTTTTTGAAATCCCCCTTCCCCCAAACTCAAAATTTTCCAAAATTTTACTTTTAAAGTTTTTTTTAAATATTTCTAAAGCGCTAAGACATAGAGTGCTACAAACATCAGAATCAACTGTAGAGGATAAAGTATGTTATGGGAAGATGTTTGTGAAATCCCCCTTCCCCCCAAACTCAAAATTTTCTAAAATTCTACTTTAGGAGCTTTTTAAATATTTCTAAAGTACTAAGACATAGAGCGCTAAAAACATCAGAATCGACTTCAGAGGACACGTTATATCACGGGAAGAGGTTTTTAAAATCCCCCGTCCCCCCAAACTCAAAATTATCCAAATTTTTACTTTAGAAGCTTTTTTAAATATTTCTAAAGCGCTAAGACATAGAGCGCTACAAACATCAGAATCAACTGTAGAGGATAAATTATGTTATGGGAAGATGTTTTTGAAATCCCCCTTCCCCCCAAACTCAAATTTTTCCAAAATTTTACTTTAGAAGTTTTTTAAATATTTCTAAAGCGCTAAGACATAGAGCGCTACAAACATCAGAATCAACTTTAGAGGACAATTTATGTTACGGGAAGATGTTTTTTATGTCATGGGAAGATGTTTTTGAAATACCCATTACCCATTGAAATTTTGACAAAACAACATTTTACCTTAATTTTCAGTTATCAGTTTCTTTTTCTCTGGCTTTAGTTCTGAAAATGTAATTTCAGTTATTTGAGCAGAATTTTAAGCCATAGCCTATCAATGTTTTATTTCCAAAATTTAGGAAATGTATTTGCATATATTTAAAACCTTATAAGTTGGGATTGAGCAAAGTTTTGAAGCTGAAAACAATTTTGTTGTACTTCATTTAAACAGAAGATCTATTTTGCAAGGTTCCGTTGATATAACTCACAAATTTTTAAAGGTCATTCAAAGTTTTATAAATCCCCCTTACCCTTCATCCCATTCCCCCTTCATACTCTAAAATCTGTTTGTTAATTTGAAAAGCCTTCTTTTCCAGGGGAGTATTTTTGGGGGGGGAGGGGGGATTTTCCGTGAGGGTATTTCCCGTGGGGGGGGGATATTTTCTGCGGGGAGGTATTTTTCCGGGGGGATTTTCCGGCGGGTATTCGCCAAGAACCACAAATTTGATGGTACGAGTTTTATTAAAATCTTTTACTTTTAGGGGTTGTTTCCCCCTTTTACGAAACTCAGACAAATTTGTTAGACAGGCAATTTATCAACCAGATTTTAGAGTATTATTCTGGTGCAACATGTTGCAACGAAATGGTCAGCTTAGATTAGTATAAGCAGGGGCACCACGAGCAGGTTGCTGACCACCGCCCCCGCCCTCCCCCTCCCCCCCCTATCAAATCTCCTTTCAGCTAAGCTTTGCACCCTCAAAAGAAATTTTGTATGTAAGTTCCAACATTTTTTACATATTTTAAATCACGGATGTAAAAAAGAAAAGCAAAATTTTTCAACATTATAGGATTAAGCTATTTGAATATGTTTTATGTGGTTACCCAACTCAAGATGTAAAGGGGTTTCCAAAAAAAATACTCAAAACGAATATAGATTATTTGGTACTTGTGCATTATAAATAACCCACTGCTATAAACTGTACAAGGAAACCAGACAAACGGGTATTTGTTAGACAAATGGATCGCAAAGCGTGATTTCTTATTGCGTTTACAATATTTAAACTGTTGTTTTTTGGGTTTAGGGAGGGACAAAGGTACCTGGGTTAGGTTACATATTTAATATATGCTATGATTTACCCCCCCTCCACCCCCTAATGTGCAAATATATAGCCCAAATTTTTTTCTAAACTATAATATTTTCATCATTTTTGATTTTATTTCATTAGAAGTACCCAAACTTAACTTCTTTTGTGCTTATTGATGTTTTATTTATAATACAAAAGTACCAAATAATATCGAGTGAAATATGTCCCTCTGCACCAACGCGCCACCGCTCGCGGTACACTTTATTAACTTATCGTTTATTCAATACTGTAGATTGCTACTCTAAAATATTTGTACAAAAATATTTGAATTGCTTTAAGAACAAATGGGGTTAGATACAGTAAATTGCCAAATTTTCTGTTACAACGTTTTAAACATTAATTAGTAAATAATACCCATAAAAAACAAATTAGTTGGGGTTATAAAGCTCCGATATATATTTCATGAAATGGTGCATTCTCGAGGAGATTGAATATTTTTTTGAAATAGTGCTCTGCCAGATATCCTTCCATATGTTCTTCTCTTCTGCCATATCTGGGTATATTGTCTCGAACGTCACGCCAGTGTCTTTCGATGTTTTGTGTGTGAGCACCTGTTGCAGGGTCAACAAAATTTATACTGTGGTTGATGCGTCAATGCTGATAGCCCTGGCTAGCCAGGCACTCGTAGGCCCTCCAACAGTCGCTGATAATTGTTGTCCCTGGCAGGATTCGGTTTTGGATAATTCCCAACAACGTGGCACTACTTCTATCCGGCACAGAAACCATGAATGAATTGCCAGTTCCTCGCTCTATTCCACCAAATACCCATTTACCCTTGACAATCCGACCACTATTATATTTACGCTTCCCAAATTGGGCTTCATCTATCTCAACAATGACTCCTTCTCCTCCCAAAGGAGCGAAGTTTGAATGACATATGTACATACAAACCTCTCTTCAGAACTGGCTCCAATCCACAAAGGTTTGTTTACAACAAGTAACATTGTTGATCATGAAATCCTCCCTTGGAGGCGGTATTTGAAGCCAAATCATCAAAAAAGGGAAATTTTCTAGCTCAGAAAGGTGTGAACGAGCCATCCATGTTTTGTTATAGATCGATTTTGAAAAATTACACTAAACCTGAGAATATTCACGGCCACCTTGGATAGGTATAAGCCTAGACTTCTGGCAACGGAACGAATTTCTATATTTTACGCAAATCTGGCCAACAAATATCGCAATTCCTGCTTCTCAATAACATGCCATGGTTATAATACAACCCTAAGACTGCCTCAACAGTAGAAAATTGAACGATACCACCACAGAAATTTATTTCACAAAAATTGCAAGACATATCTCAGTAATTGTCATTTACTGACTGAAGCTGTAACTCATATCTATTGCGGCTTTAATTAATTGTTTCATTCTTAAACGGCGGGAATAGTCGAACAAAGATAACAGTGAATTAGGTTATAAATATATTGGAAAGATAGGTCAACTTAGTATGCGTTTTTCCTGCATTTGAAATAGTCGCTTCTTAACAGATGTAGATATCCTAGTCGATTCTGATGTTTTTAGCGCTCTATCTATTAGTGGTTTAGAAATATTTTAAAAGCTTCTAAATTAGAATTTAAGAAAATTTTGAGTTTGGGGGGAAGGGGGATTTAAAAAACATATTCCCATAACATAATTTGTCCTCTAAAGTTGATTCTGATGTTTGTAGCGCTCTATGTCTTAGCACTTTAGAAATATTTTAAAAAGCTTCGAAAGTAGAATTTTAGAAAATTTCGAGTTTGGGGGAAGGGGGATTTTCCAAACCTCTGTCCCGTGATATACCGTGTCCCCTGAAGTCGATTCTGATGTTTTTAGCACTCTATGTATTAGCGCTTTAGAAATATTTAAAAAGCTTCTAAACTAGAATTTTAGAAAATTTTGAGTTTGGGGGGAAGGGGATTTCAAAAACATCTTCCCATAATATAATTTGTCCTCTAAAGTTGATTCTGATGTTTGTAGCGCTCTATGTCTTAGTGCTTTAGAGATACTTAAAAAAGCTTCTAAAGTAAAAATTTGGAAAATTTCGAGTTTGGGGGGAAGGGGGATTTTAAAAACCTCTTCCCGTGATATGATGTGTCCTCTGAAGTCGATTCTGATGTTTTTAGCGCTCTATGTCTTAGTGCTTTAGAAATATTTAAAAAGCTCCTAAAGTAGAATTTTAGAAAATTTTGAGTTTGTCCTCTAAAGATGATTCTGATGTTTGTAGCGCTCTATGTCTTAGCGCTTTAGAAATATTTAAAAAGCTCCTAAAGTAGAATTTTATAAAATTTCGAGTTTTGGGGGAAGGGGGATTTTCAAAACCTCTTCCCATGATATACCGTGTCCTCTGAAGTCGATTCTGATGTTTTTAACACTCTATCTATTAGTGTTTTAGAAATATTTTAAAAGCTTCTAAAGTATAATTTCGGAAAATTTTGATTTTTGGGGGAAGGGGGATTTCAAAAACATCTTCCCATAATATAATTTGTCCTCTAAAGATGATTCAGATGTTTGTAGCGCTCTATGTCTTAGCGCTTTAGAAATATTTAAAAAAGTTTCTAAAGTAAAAATTTGGAAAATTTTGAGTTTGGGGGGAAAGGGGATTTCAAAAACATCTTCCCGTGACATAACGTGTCCTCTAAAGTTGATTCTGATGTCTGTAGCGCTCTATGTCGTAGCGCTTTAGAAATATTTAAAATATTTTAAAAGCTTCTAAAGTAGAATTTTGGAAAATTTTGAGTTTGGGGGGAAGGGGGATTTCAAAAACATCTTCCCATTATATAATTTGTCCTCTAAAGATCGATTCTGATGTTTGTAGCGCTCTATGTCTATTAGCGCTTTAGAAATATTTAAAAAGTTTCTAAAGTAAAAATTTGGAAAATTTTGAGTTTGGGGGGAAGGGGGATTTTAAAAACCTCTTCCCGTGATAATAACGTGTCCTCTGAAGTCGATTCTGATGTTTTTAGCGCTCTATGTCTTAGTGCTTTAGAAATATTTAAAAAGCTCCTAAAGTAGAATTTTAGAAAATTTCGAGTTTGGGGGGAAGGGGGATTTTCAAAACCTCTTCCCGTGATATACCGTGTCCTCTGAAGTCGATTCTGATGTTTTTAACACTCTATCTATATTAGTGCTTTAGGAATATCTACAAAGCTTATAAACTAGAATTTTATAAATGTTGTAGTGATGGTGGACGGAGGATTTAAAAAACATCTTCCCACAATATAAGGTGTCACCTCAAAATAATTGAGGTGTTTGTAGTGCTCTATGTCTTAGCGCTTTAGAAATATATTAACAAGCTTATAAAGTAGAAATTTTGGAAATTTTGAGTTTCGGGGGGTAGGGTATTTACAATACCTCTTCTCATGATGTAGTGTATCCTCTGAAGTAAATTCTAATTTTTTTAGCGCTCTATGTCTTAGGAATTTAGAAATATTGAAAAATCTCCTAAAGCAGAATTTTTGAAAATTTTGAGTTTGGGGAGAAGGAGGATTTCAAAACATCTTTCCATAACATAATTTGTCCTCTGAAGTCGATTCTGATGTTTTTAGCACTCTATCTATTAGTGCTTTAGAAATATTTTAAAAGCTTCTAAAGTAGAATTTTAGAAAATTTTGAGTTTGGGGGGAAAGGGGATTTCAAAAACATCTTCCCATAATATAATTTGTCCTCTAAAGATGATTCTGATGTTTGTTGCGCTCTATGTCTTAGCGCTTTAGAAATATTTAAAAAGCTCCTAAAGTAGAATTTTAGAAAATTTCGAGTTTGGGGGAAGGGGGATTTTCAAAACCTCTTCCCGTGATATAACGTGTGTCCTCTGAAGTCGATTCTGATGTTTTTAACTCTCTATCTATTAGTGCTTTAGAAATATTTTAAAAGCTTCTAAAGTAGAATTTTTGAAAATTTTGAGTTTGGGGGGAAAGAGGATTTCAAAAACATCTTCCCATAACATAATTTGTCCTCTAAAGATGATTCTGATGTTTGTAGCGCTCTATGTCTTAGCGCTTTATAAATATTTAAAAAAGCTTCTAAAGTATAATTTTTGAAAATTTTGAGTTTGGGGGAACGGTGGATTTTAAAAACATCTTCCCTTAATATAAATTGTCCTCTGAAGTTGATTCTGATGTTTTTAGTGCTCCATGTCTTAGTGCTTTAGAAATATTTAAAAAGCTCCTAAAGTAGAATTTAAGAAAATTTTGAGTTTGGGGGGAAGGGGGATTTCAAAAACATCTTCCCATAATATAATTTGTCCTCTAAAGATGATTCTGATGTTTGTAGCGCTCTATGTCTTAGCACTTTAGAATTATTTAAAAAGCACCTAAAGTAGAATTTTAGAAAATTTTGAGTTTGGGGGGAAGGGGGATTTAAAAAACATCTTCCCATAATAAAAATTGTCCTCTAAAGTCGATTCTGATATTTTTAGAACTCTATCTATTAGAGCTTTAGAAATATTTTAAAAGCTTCTAAAGTAGAATTTTGGAAAATTTTGAGTTTGGGGGGGAGGAGGATTTTAAAAACCTCTTCCCGTGATATAACGTGTCCTCTGAAGTCGATTCTGATGTTTTTAGCACTCTATGTTTTAGCGCTTTAGAAATATTTAAAAAGTTCCTAAAGTAGAATTTTAGAAAATTTTGAGTTTAGGGGGAAGGGGGATTTCAAAAGCATCTTCCCGTAATATAACGTGTCCTCTGAAGTCGATTCTGATGTTTTTAGCAATGTATCTTTTAGCGCTTTAGAAATATGTAAAAAAATCTTTGAAAGTAAAATTTTGGAAAATTTTGAGTTTGGGGGAAGGGGGATTTTAAAAACCTCTTCCCGTGATATAACGTGTCCTCTGAAGTCGATTCTGATGTTTTTAGCACTCTATGTCTTAGCGCTTTGAGTTTGGGTAAAAATTTTGAGTTTGGGGGGAAGGGGGATTTTTAAAACCTCTTCCCGTGATATAACGTGTCCTCTGAAGTCGATTCTGATGTTTTTAGCACTCTATCTATTAGTGCTTTAGAAATATTTTAAAAGCTTCTAAAGTAGAATTTTAGAAAATTTTTAGTTTGGGGGGAAGGGTTATTTCCAAAAACCTCTTCCCGTGATATAACGTGTCCTCTGAAGTCGATTCTGATGTTTTTAGCACTCTATCTATTGGTGCTTTAGAAATATTTAAAAAGCTTCTAAAGTAGAATTTTGGAAAATTTTGAGTTTGGGGGGAAGGGGGATTTCAAAAACATCTTCCCATGACATAAATTGTCCTCTAAAGTTGATTCTGATGTCTGTAGCGCTCTATGTTGTAGTGCTTTAGAAATATTTAAAATATTTTAAAAGCTTCTAAAGTAGAATTTTGAAAAATTTTAAGTTTGGGTGGAAGGGGAATTTCAAAAACATCTTCCCGTGATATAACGTGTCCTCTGAAGTCGATTCTGATGTTTTTAGCAATGTATCTTTTAGCGCTTTAGAAATATGTAAAAAATCTTCTAAAGTAGAATTTTGGTAAATTTTGAGTTTGGGGGGAAAGGGGATTTAAAAAACCTCTTCCCGTGATATGCTATGTCCTCTGAAGTTGATTCTAATGTTTTTAGCGCTCTATGTCTTAGTACTTTAGAAATATTTAAAAAGATCCTAAAGTAGAATTTTAGAAAATTTCGAGTTTGGGGGGAAGGGGGATTTTCAAAACCTCTTCCCGTGATATACCGTGTCCTCTGAAGTCGATTCTGATGTTTTTAACACTCTATCTATATTAGCTCTTTAGGAATAACTACAAAGCTTCTAAACTAAATTTTTGGAAAATTTGGAGTTCGGGGGGAAGGGGGATTTATAAAACATCTTCCCATAATATACTGTGTCCTCTAACGTTGTGTGTGAGGTCTGTAGCGCTCTCTGTCTTAGCGATTTAGAAATCTTTTAAAAGTTTCTAAAGTAGAAATTTGGAAAATTTTGAGTTTGGGGGGAAGGGGGATTTTAAAAACCTCTTCCCGTGATATAACGTGTCCTCTGAAGTCGATTCTGATGTTTTTAGCGCTCTATGTCTTAGTGCTTTAGAAATATTTAAAAAGCTCCTAAAGTAGAATTTTAGAAAATTTTGAGTTTGGGGGGAAGGGGGATTTCAAAAACATCTTCCCGTAACATAATTTGTCCTCTGAAGTCGATTCTGATGTTTTTATCACTCTATCTATTAGTGCTTTAGAAATATTTTAAAAGATTCTAAAGTAGAATTTTTGAAAATTTTGAGTTTGGGGGGAAAGGGGATTTCAAAAACATCTTCCCATAATATAATTTTTCCTCTAAAGATGATTCTGATGTTTGTAGTGCTCTATGTCTTAGCGCTTTAGAAATATTTAAAAAGCTCCTAAAGTAGAATTTTAGAAAATTTCAAGTTTGGGGGGAAGGGGGATTTTCAAAACCTCTTCCCGTGATATACCGTGTCCTCTGAAGTCGATTCTGATGTTTTTAACACTCTATCTATTAGTGCTTTAGAAATATTTTAAAAGCTTCTAAAGTAGAATTTTGGTAATTTTTGAGTTTGGGGGGAAGGGGGATTTCAAAAACATCTTCCCATAATATAATTTGTCCTCTAAAGATGATTCTGATGTTTGTAGCGCTCTATGTCTTAGCGCTTTAGAAATATTTAAAAAAGTTTCTAAAGTAAAAATTTGGAAAATTTTGAGTTTGGGGGGAAGGGGGATTTTAAAAACCTCTTCCCGTGATATAACGTGTCCTCTGAAGTCGATTCTGATGTTTTTAGCGCTCTATGTCTTAGCGCTTTAGAAATATTTTAAAAGCTCCTAAAGTAGAATTTTAGAAAATTTTGAGTTTGGGGGGAAGGGGGATTTCAAAAACATCTTCCCATAATATAATTTGTCCTCTAAAGATGATTCTGATGTTTGTAGCGCTCTATGTCTTAGCACTTTAGAATTATTTAAAAAGCTCCTAAAGTAAAATTTTGGAAAATTTTGAGTTTGGGGGGAAGGGGGATTTTAAAAACATCTTCCAGTGATATACAGTGTCCTCTGAATTCTATTCTGATAATTTTAGAGCTCTATCTATTAGAGCTTTAGAAATATTTAAAAAGCATCTAAAATAGAATTTTGGAAAATTTTGAGTTTGGGGGGAAGGAGGATTTTAAAAACCTCTTCCTGTGATATAACGTGTCCTCTGAAGTCGATTCTGGTGTTTTTAGCACTCTATGTTTTAGCGCTTTAGAAATATTTAAAAAGCTCCTAAAGTAGAATTTTAGAAATTTTTGAGTTTAGGGGGAAGGGGGATTTTAAAAGCTTTTCCCGTGATATAACGTGTCCTCTGAAGTCGATTCTGATGTTTTTAGCAATGTATCTTTTAGCGCTTTAGAAATATGTAAAAAAATCTTCGAAAGTAAAATTTTTGAAAATTTTGAGTTTGGGGGAAGGGGGATTTTAAAAACCTCTTCCCGTGATATAATGTGTCCTCTGAAGTCAATTCTGATGTTTTAAGCACTCTATTTCTTAGTGCTTTAGAAATATTTAAAAAACTCCTAAAGGAGAATTTTGGAAAATTTTGAGTTTGGGGGGAAGGGGGATTTTCAAAACCTCTTCCTGTGATATAACGTGTCCTCTGAAGTTGATTCTGATGTTTTAGCACTCTATCTATTAGTACTTTAGAAATATTTTAAAAGCTTCTAAAGTAGAATTTTAGAAAATTTTGAGTTTGGGGGGAAGGGGTATTTCAAAAACATCTTCCCAGTGATATAATGTGTCCTCTGAAGTCGATTCTGATGTTTTTAGCACTCTATGTCTTAGTGCTTTAGAAATATTTAAAAAGCTTCTAAAGTAGAATTTTAGAAAATTTTGAGTTTGGGGAGAAGGGGGATTTCAAAAACATCTTCCCATGATATAAATTGTCCTCTAAAGTTGATTCTGATGTCTGTAGCGCTCTATGTTGTAGTGCTTTAGAAATATTTAAAATATTTTAAAAGCTTCTAAAGTAGAATTTTGAAAAATTTTGAGATAGGGGGGAGGGGGGATTTCAAAAACATCTTCCCGTGATATAACGTGTCCACTGAAGTCGATTCTGATGTTTTTAGCAATGTATCTTTTAGCGCTTTAGAAATATGTAAAAAATCTTCGAAAGTAAAATTTTGGAAAATTTTGAGTTTGGGGGGAAGGGGGATTTTAAATATCTCTTCCCGTGATATAACTTGTCCTCTGAAGTCAATTCTGTTTTTTGTAGAGCTCTATGTTTTAGCGCTTTAGAAATATTTAAAAAGCTCCAACAGTATAATTTTAGAAAATTTTGAGTTTGGGGAGACGGGGGATTTCAAAATCAACTTCCCATAACATAATTTGTCCTTTAAAGATGATTGTGATTTGTGTAGTGCTCTATGTCTTAGCACTTTAGAATTATTTAAAAAGCTCCTAAAGTAGAATTTTAGAAAATTTTGAGTTTAGGGGGAAGGGGGATTTAAAAATCATCTTCCCGTGATATAAGGTGTCCTCTGATGTTTTTAGCACTCTATGCATTAGAGCTTTAGATATATTTTAAAAGCTTCTAAAGTAAAATTTTAGAAAATTTTGAATTTGGGGGGAAGGAGGATTTCAAAAACCTCTTCCCGTGATAAAACTTGTCCTCTGAAGTCGATTTTGATGTTTTTAGCACTGTATTTCTTAGTACTTTAGAAATATTTAAAAAGCTACTAAAGTAGAATTATATAAAATTTTGAGTTTGGGGTGAAGGAGGATTTTAAAAGCTTTTCCCGTGATATAACGTGTCCTCTGAAGTCGATTCTGATGTTTTTAGCAATGTATCTTTTAGCGCTTTAGAAATATGTAAAAAATCTTCGAAAAGTAAAATTTTGGAAAATTTTGAGTTTGGGGGAAGGGGGATTTTAAAAACCTCTTCCCGTGATATAACGTGTCCTCTGAAGTCGATTCTGATGTTTTTAGCACTCTATGTTTTAGCGCTTTAGAAATATTTAAAAAGCTCCTAAAGTAGAATTTTAGAAAATTTTGAGGTTGGGGGGAAGGGGATTTTAAAAACCACTTTCCGTGATATAACGTGTCCTCTGAAGTCAATTCTGATGTTATTAGCACTGTATCTTTTAGTACTTAAGAAATATTTTAAAAGCTTCTAAAGTAGAATTTTAGAAAATTTTGAGTTTGGGGGGAAGTGTGATTTCAAAAACCTCTTCCCTTGATATAACATGTCCTCTGAAGTCGATTCTGATGTTTTTAGCACTCTATGTTTTAGCGCTTTAGAAATATTTAAAAAGCTTCTAAAGTAGAATTTTAGAAAATTTTGAGTTTGGGGGGAAGGGGGATTTCAAAAACATCTTCCCATGAAATAAATTGTCCTCTAAAGTTGATTCTGATTTATGTAGCGCTCTATTTTTTAGCACTTTGTAAAAATTTAAAATATTTAAAAAGCTACTAAAGTAGAATTTTGAAAAATTTTGAGTTTGGGGTGCGGGGGGATTTCAAAAACATCTTCCCGTGATATAAAGTGTCTTCTGAAGTCGATTCTGCTGTTTTTAGCACTGTATCTTTTAGTGCTTCAGAAATATTTAAAAAGCTTCTAAAGTAGAATTTTAGAAAATTTTGAGTTTGGGGGGAAGGGGATTTTAAAAGCCTCTTCCCGTGATATAACGTATCCTCTGAAGTCGATTCTGATGTTTTTAGCACTGTTTCTTTTAGCGCTTTAGAAATATGTAAAAAAGCTTTGAAAGTAAAATTTTGTAAAATTTTGAGTTTGGGGGATTTTAAAAACCTCTTCCCGTGATATAACGTGTCCTCTGAAGTCGATTCTGATGTTTTTAGCTCTCTATGTCTTAGTGCTTTAGAAATATTTAAAAAGCTCCTAAAGTAAAATTTTAGAAAATTTTGAGTTTGGTGGGAAGGGGGATTTTAAAACCCTCTTCCCGTGATATAACGTGTCCTCTGAAGTCAATTCTGATGTTTTTAGCACTGTATCTTTTAATACTTTAGAAATATTTTAAAAGCTTCTAAAGTATAATTTTAGAAAATTTTGAGTTTGGGGTGAAGGGTGATTTCAAAAACCTCTTCCCGTGATATAACGTGTCCTCTGGAGTCGATTCTGATGTTTTTAGCACTCTATCTTTTAGTGATTTAGAAATATTTAAAAAGCTTATAAAGTATAATTTTGGAAAATTTTTAGTTTTGGGGAAGGGGGCTTTAAAAAACATATTCCCATGACATAAATTGTCCTCTAAAGTTGATTCTGATGTTTGTAGCGCTCTATGTCGTACCGCTTTAGAAATATTTAAAATATATTAAAAGCTTCTAAAGTAGAATTTTGAAAAATTTTGAGTTTGGGGGGAGGGGGTTTCAAAAACATCTTCCCGTGATATAACGTGTCCTCTGAAGTCGATTCTGATGTTTTTAGCACTGTATCTTTTAGTACTTTAGAAATATTTTAAAAGCTTCTAAAGTAGAATTTTAGAAAATTTTGAGTTTGGGGGAAGGGTGATTTCAAAAACCTTTTCCCGTGATATAATGTGTCCTCTGAAGTCAATTCCGATGTTTTTAGCACTCTATCTTTTAGTACTTTAGAAATATTTTAAAAGCTTCTAAAGTAGAATTTTAGAAAATTTTAAGTTTGGGTGGAAGGGGAATTTCAAAAACATCTTCCCATGACATAATTTGTCCTCTAAAAAGGATTAGGCTATTTTTACTGGTCTCTGTTGTCAAATCCTTTCCTTAATTAATACAGTTTAAATGGTCTTATCAACAGAGTTGTTTGGCATGTGCCTGCTACCCTTAAGGGTAAGGATTTCTGATAAGGCAAGTGTGACATCACAACAAACCTGGTTTCATATACCATAAAGAAAGTGGGCATGAGTTGAAAATTAAATGGCTTAGGATTTAAATAGGATTTTGGATATATATTTTAATGAACAAGGTTAAAAGCAGAAGCTGTGTAAGGTAAGCAGTGATTTATATTTATGATAGTAATATAGGATGAAATATGAGTTAAAAACAACTAGTAACGTGCAGTAATTTACCATTATATAGAGGGGGGATGAGTGGAGGTAGGTACTTCAAAGTACCTTCCCAGGACAAACCTTAGCATGTACATCCATCCCTGAAAGTTTCATTTTCCTAACCCAACCCCTTTCCAAGATAGCCAAAAGTAACTAAAGTAGAATTTTACCATTATTTCTAAGCTTCTTTTATTTTCTTGTTTTTTTTTTGCAGAAATGTCATGGTGGGCTATAAATTTAGAATTGTGACCCCTGATAAGGAGACATGTTAAGAAAACAATTCTTACTTTAAAAACATGTATAATGATCCTAGCTTGCTTACTATCCAAGAAGAGAATCTTTATCATCAAGTCTTTGCTCTTTTTCCCTTCTTTTTCCAACTTAAAAGAAAAAAATTACAAGTTTTTCCAGGCTCTCAATGCAATGCATAAATCTTTTGAAATTACTGTTAGCCTATGAATTGTTCTTATAGATAGTGTTTATCCTGGTGGATGAATAATCCAGATAAAGCAGTGGCAAAAATACAAAATATTGCTATAAATATTAAGAAAATATTGTTAGGTTAGGTTTGTCCCAGTCATTGTTAATTCCGTTTTTTTTTTAATGATAGATAAATGCTTTTTTTTAATGATGGATAATTGCCACTGCTTTATCTGCGTCCTGGTGGATTATTCATTTACCAGTGGATTATTTGTTCACCCGGATGAACGTTGTCTATAATAAACAATTTTTATAGCAGCAATTTCAAAAGATTTACGCATTTTGACGAGAGCTTGGCAAAAAATAGAATCTTTTTCTTTTAAGTTGGAAAAAGAGAAAAGACTTGATGATAATGGTTCTCCCCTTGGATAATATGCAAACTAGGATCATTATACATATTTTAAAGTAAGAATTGTTTTCTTAACATGTCTCCTTACCAGGGGCCACAATTCTAAATTTATGCCCATGGTGAAAATTCAATTTCAAAAATTTGATATGGAAAATACTAGATCAAAATTTATTACTTTTCCATGATGTTTTTGTAAAAAAAAAAAAAAAACAAAAAAAAACAAGAAAATTGAAGAAACTTAAAGAAGCTTAGAAGTAATTTTGAAAATATTTTGCAACAAAAATGAGTGTCATATTTGGATTCAGGATGAAATTCTGATGCTAGTGATATGTTTTTTTTATCTATCTGATAGTGTGTTAATATAAACCTTATTCAGATTCTGTGCACACTATAGATTTAGCTATACAACACAATTTTGTGTTGTATAGTTTACAACACAATTTACCTATGATGAAACCAAATATATCACTTGATGCCCTTTTATGCTCTTTCACAATTAAATAATTGGTTCTGAATGAAATTACATTTTGAGCCCTTAAAGGCTTAAAAAGATTCATAATCTTTAGTAACTTATTTCTAACCCCAGAGCCAATTTATTTAAGAAAGCAACTCTATCATGGTTTAGCACATTCTTAAAATGTTCTATCCATCTCTCTTTAACTCTTTCCTTATCAATAATTGTGGCCCTGTTCCTATCTTTAACTGGGACAAGTTTAGATTGACACTCCCTCTCAATTTATTAACATGCCAGTACAATATTTTACTATTATGCTGTCTAGCAGCATCTTCAAGATCCCTGGCAATTTTATCCATGGTCTCCATCTCACACCTCCTTAGTTCATATTTTAATGCTTTCTCCACTTTCTTTAAACCTTTTTTTGTTTTCATATGATCTTTCACTCAGATTATTCTTGTACAAAGCCTTTTTCCTCTCTGTTAAACATAAAGCTTTTTCACTAATATCCCTAGCTTCAGTCTTAACTTTCTTCCCTAAGGCACTATTACCAACTTCACAAAGTGTTTTTCTAAAATTGTTCCAACCATCTTCCACATTGTCAAATTTTAAACTATCACATTTAGTGTTCAACTGTTCCTGGAAAGTTTCTCTCAAATTCTCATCTTGGAGTGTATCAACATCATAATTTCCCAGGAGGTAGTTACCCTTCTGAAATTTCAGCTTTAAATTAACCCAAGACACTACAAGATGGTGATCTTTACTTTTAACATCAATAACAGCACTCCCATATACCCTATTATCTTGTATTGATCCTGCCAGTCTTCAGTTTACTATAACATAATCATTAAAGTTTACTGTCTTACTATCACATGAATACCATGCTAACTTATGGGCCATTTTATGACCAAACACTGCATTGGTTATAACTAGATTGTTATACCTACACACTTGCAGAATTCTGTAGCCATTACTGTTTTCTTTTTCAACACCAAATTTATGTAGGCTAGGTTACCATCTAGCCCTATTTCTACCAACCTGGGTATTAAGATCTCCTAGTAAAAACATCATATTTCCACCTGGGACCCTTTTTACTTGCTCCTGTAATTATAAGTAAAATTCATCAAAGTCACTAGTATATCTGTCAGTTGCTTCTACAGTGGCATATACTACTATAACTGATGCTCTGAACTTTTTAGTCATAAAATGAGCAATTAGGATTCTATTATTAATACCTTCCCAGCCTAAACAAGACTTAAAAGCTTCCCTATTCATTGTGATCCCTACTCCTTGTCTATGTACCCCATCCTTCCTGCCTGAGTAAACAAATTCTATATCACCTAATTTTATGCTTCCTACCTGTGGGATATGAGTTTCTGAAACTCCTAATAACTCCAGTTCAAATTGTTTGATTTGAACTGGACATCACATTGAGGTATGTATACAATTTGTGTGGAAAATTAAATAAAAAAGCATCATGCACTTTTAACTGAAACCCAAAATAATAACATATTGAGGTTCTTGCAAACAAAGAGCATGTTTGGTATTCATGAATTATTTTGTTTGCTGCCTTATATACCCCTTTGACCAAAAACAATCCCTAAAAGTTTCAAACAGCTTGAGTTTTAACTAGAATTCTTTTAAAGTTATGACTCAAGATTTTCTGCCACCATCTAATTGTTAGCCAACAGTTTTTGTTAGTATAGCAGACCCAGAATTGTTAGCTAACAAGTCACAGTAATGTAATAAATTGGCAGGATATCCAAAAACACAAAGAACAAATAGCTAGCTAATTCCACATTGTATTTAAATTCTATTTGTAGCTGACTACTTAGTTGTTTCAAGCTTCAGTGTATATATAACTGAAACCTTAATAGCCAACTAGTTAGCTAATTCCACAATGTACTTAGAGCTCTATTGATGGCTGACTAGTTGACTAATTTAAACTCAAGTTTATCTATAAGTGGAATCAGGGTTGTTACTAGCCAATTTTTTTTTTTTTGGGGGGGGGGGGTGGAGCAAGGGATTTTACTGACTGGTTGGTCATTTTTACCAACTGTTTTTCATCAATAATTAGCATAATGTCTGTTTCAAATACAATACATATAATTAATGCATAAGTCAGTAAAACTGCTGCATTTACTGACAAGTTTGAACTTTCTCTGTATTTAACCAAACAAAGAATTTTAGAAGGACAGGAAAAATCATAGCACTTTGCTTCACACTTTTACCAACTATTTTTTTTTTACCAAGTGACCAAAACATTGGGGGGGCGTCCCCCCCATATGTGAGGGCCCTGAGTGGAATCTCAATAACCAACTATTTAGCTAATTCTATAGTGTATATAGAACTCTATTGATAGCTGACTAGTTGACTAATTTTAACTCGAGTTTATATATAAGAAGAATCTGAATAGCCAACTAGTTTGGTAATTCTAAAGTTTATATAGAACTCTATTGATACAGTAATTTAAGTTCAAATTTATATATAAGTGGGATCTTAATAGCCAACGAGTCAGCTAATTCTATAGTGCATATAGAACTCCATTGGTATCTGACTAGTTGGCTGGTTTAAACTCAAGTAGTTGGGTAATTCACTAGACCCCAACGAATAAAAAAGAACTATCTACAGTTAATGACTCAACCAGCCTGTAGTACCAAGAGCTATTGCAAATGATTTGTCCATTATTTTACTTGGTATTTTGATAATATGGCCTTGAAAAATATTGGATGTTTGATGCAGTTTATTTCAGGTTTTTGCATGTGAGTGCTTCTGAATGTACCAACCATTTATATTTTTTAATATTCTTATAGATTCTTTATAAGTGATCACTATTTTCACTGTAAAAATTGATTCTTGACACATATTAATTTTATTTATGACTTATCTTAATTTATTGACCTTGAAACAGTATACCTCAGGAATCCATCACTTGAAACAACCCTCTGCCCCTAAGTACTTACACATGTCCAGTCAACCTAACCCTCAAAATCATTTTATTCAATTTAGACTATCCCCCTTCCACTCACATTCCTCCATAAAATCCACTTCCTTTCAACTCTGTTCCTCTCCATGCATCCAAGAAGTTACTGACTGTTTATGGACTACCTGTTATTTAACAAATTAAACCTAATCCCTCCCCACTCAGACACCCTCTCCCAGTATCATCTTGCCTTCCCATCCCCCCATATAATGAACACTCCCAATTTGACTTCTTCTTGGATTACCAGGAAGTCTTTTCCCCATCCCTTGTACTTTATCCCCCTGGCTACCCTACCAGTGTGACTCTGTTTGAGAGTTCATACATGTGGAAATTATCCTGTAATAAATAGTCCAACCCAAAAATTATCTGCTCCATCCCACAGCCCTAAATTAAAACCCATCCCAAGAATTGCTGGAACTCATTGCCTGTCATGTTTCCCCAGTTGCTTTAAATTTCCAAAATTTTTTATCATTAATGCTGAAAGCCTTAATTTTGACAAACTTACAGAACTCAAGGTGCTGTCAGAATTTAATCAAGTTGATGTTATAGCTGTTTCAGAAGTATGGTCTCATGACCATAAAGGTCTCTTTTTTTTGTCAGATTATTCAGGATTTATTAAACCCTGCCCTTCAGATCACCCACTTGGAAACAAAAGGAGATGGTGTCATGTTTTTTACTAAATGCAACCTTTTCCCTAAAATTATTCCTGTTCCTAATTTATCTGAGTATAATGAAATCCTTTGGCTAAGTATTAGACCTGAGGTACCCCCCTGTCCCTGTAATATCTTTGCAATAGCTGTCTTCTGTTACTTGCCAAACCAAAATATTGATGCAAAATACAAATTTCTCCGGCAATTAAAATTTATGTTTAAAATTTATCTCAAATTTAAGGTAAATGGAGACGAGTGCTGATTTTGTTACCTCTAAGTACCTAAGTCTGACCAATATGTGCAAATTTGGAAACAGGGTTTCATAACCCCCTTGAAAAATAAAGATGGAAACCTGGTTTTGAGGGTGTTCATCCTATTTCACTCACTCCTATGTTCCCTAAACTATATGAAGGATTACTTGCAGATTGGCTGAAAGAAAAAATTCTACCTCTTCCTGAATTGGGGCAATTTGGGAACCTCAAATCCACTTCTACTTCCCATTACCTTGTTTTTCTTATTGAATCAACTGGGAAAATTCTCAAAATACCTAATTGCTGGCTAAATTTAATTTCCATTGACCTTCAAAAACATTTGACCTTATTAACCGCAACATTTTAAATGAGAAACTTGTAACTAATTTCAATATTGATTCTTTCCTGGTGAAATTGGTTGCCTTCTTTTTATTAAATAGATCACAAGTGGTCAAGTATCAGAATCATTATTCCAGTCCCTCCCTGTCTACAATGAAGTACCCCAAGGTACTCTCCTAGGCCCCCTCCTGTTTTCTGTTATGATAAATAGCCTTGCTAAGGAATTTCCCAACAGATGGAAATTTGTGGATGACCTAACGGTTGTTGAAATCTGCTACCAAAACTTAGTAAGCAACCCTATGAGTACCCTCAATGATATTGCAGATGATCAAGTACTTAGACATGAGAGTAAGTTTTTCTAAATCTATGATAATGCCAATATGTTTCTTTAGAACCTCACCCCTTTTCCTCAATCTTATCCCCCCAGATATATCTTTGTCTTCCTTTAAATTACTTGGGGTTACAATTTACTCTAATTTAAAGTGGGATATCAATGTTAAAGATCTTGTCCATAGAGCTAATGCGTTTATGTCTCTCCTTAAGCTCTTGATTAAATTTAATGTCCGCCTATCCTATTCTTTAAGGATTTATACTTCCTTTGTCTGCCTGCATTTTGAATATGCTTGTCCAGTTTGGTATCCTGGCATCTCCTGCAATGAATCAGAAAAAATCGAATCCATTCAAAAAAGAGCCCTGAGAATAATTTTTAAAGAAGCGAAGGTACCATACTCGCTCCTCCTAAAAAAGGCCATCTGGTAACTCTTAAACACAGGAGAAGAACGTAGTGTTTCTGTTTTGCAAAAAATGCAATAATAAACCTTTGCACAGAAAATATTTTCCCCAAAAGACACTCCCCACCCAGACGGTGCCTGCCACATACTGTCTCTGAACCCATTCCCATCTTGTTCCCCCATCCAATGCTTTACCTTCAGGTATGAAAAAACCTCTGTTCCCTTCATTACTGATAAAATAAACCACTAGTTTTCCTCTTCTTTTTTTTGGTACTGGTGATACCCAAATTTTATGTTTGTTTGATTCTTTTATTCCCTCCCCCTTTGTATATGTTCCCTTTTAAACCTTATTAACATACCCTATATTTTATTGTAATCCTTTTTAGTTTTTACCTTTTTAGCTTTCTGACATTTTGCTGCTTAATATTTTTGACTAATGAATGGTTTTGCCATTCTGATATGGTTGTTTTTTGCATTGTTTTGCCAGTTTCTTAGCTATTTGTTTTTTTATGATTTTTTTTTGGCATTATTACTCTGAAATGCGAATTTGGCCCCTCAGGGCTTGTGATAGAAATTTTTCTGAAATAAATGTGTTAATTTATCTCACATGCTGCTTTAATATTTTTGTTGTTATTAATTTGTTTTTTGATCCCTGCTTTGTGTCTTTTTTAGTCATGACATGCTCATGTTATCTTGAGCTATTGCAGTGAATAAATATATTCTATTTTTATAAGATATAGCATAGATGCATATTGTGGGCTGTGTATTTCTGCCAGTTGAAGGGGGATAAGTTGAAAAATCTGATTTTAGGAATGAGATAAGTAAGTAATTATAATTGTTTTAAAGCACTTTTTAGAATTTTTGGTAAATAATTTAATTGTCTACTGGCAAATAATAAGGAACAAGATGTTACCTCAAGGACATAAAAAGATGCACTGAGTGGTGTGTTCCCTTTCTGCCTAGCAAAGTAATTAAAATGACTTTAAATTTGCTATTTTGGATAAGTGAATAACATTTTCAGGAATTGGTGCAAAGTCTAAATTGTACCATATAAAGGTTAGGGTGGTCCTTATTATTCAAAGTAGGATTTCTTCAACAGGAACCATCTAATCTTGTTTCTATTGTTAAAATACCACAGAATCCCAAAAAAGCCTAATATATTGACATTATGAGGTCTCTACCAGAGGTTAAAATTTTTGGGTACTACATGCTCATTGCTCAATGCTGCATGTGTTGCACAGTTTTCAACAGTCAACACTACACTCTAGTACAGCATGGTAGCTCTCTGAACTGCTGGACTTATTTACTTATTTATCTGTAGGCTTCCCATAATGCATTTCAACACAGGACGCTATTTTTGTTGTATGCAATGTGAGTGAAAATGCAAATTTTAACTTTTTATTATTTTATGAACTACAATACATTAATTATGCTTCACATTGATACAGGTAGTCTTATTAATCTGATACGTTGTTGCAGACACACTGACACTGACAAAGCAATGAGTGACAGCATGGACTGCATGGTTTGTACAAGTGACAGCACTGATGCAATATTAAAACCAGCTACAAGAAGTGAAACCAACATATGGCTCATCGGGCAATTGTCAGTCACTGATTTAAACAAAACTACCGTCGAAGAAGGTCATGGCGCTATTCTATCACTAAAAGCAAGGGACGAACAAGACAGTCTGTGAAGCAGCACATTCCACAGCCGTTGTTGCAGTTTGGGCAAAGGCACACATTCTAACGAGGCTCAAGAAACATGTGGTAAACAAAATTCAGTATCTCTTCAAGGAGTATGACAACCTGAAGAGAACTAAAGGGAACAAAGCTAAGCGTTCTGAGACAAAGCGTCCTGAAAAAAAAAGAAGGAAGAAGAGTGGAAAGTGGACCTGGACGTTTTGTTTGACATTGCCCACGCTAAAGCGATGGAGATGATACGTATTAAGGAAGACCGTGAGTTTCTGTTAGCGTAGCGGGAACTAGGACGCCGTGGAAAGATGGGGAGTGTCAACAAGGTTTTAGAAAGAAAAAGAGCATCATCTCAGAAAAGGAAAGAGTACCAGGACATGAGAATTGAGAAGGAGAGGCAAGAAAGAAAAACAAGGGAAAAGAGAGTGACACTGTAATCATCATCTGACAGCAACACTGACAGCAAAAAAAGTCAGGAAATTAGAGATCCCAAAACAGAAGACATAAAACCGTCAACTTCAGCAAAATGTCAAAAAAAAGAGGACGAGTAAGCATATTGGATGACAAAATGTCAGCCTGTCTGGATGTGGCTAAAGTTAGTGACAGAAGTGCTGCATTACTTCTTGTTCTGACTCTGCAACACCTTGGTCATGATCCTGCTGAATACAATGTCAATCGCTCTTCAATTCGCAGAGACAGGATGAAGCAGCGCCAGATAATAGCCAAAAATCTACAACAGGACTTTAAACCAACAACACTTCCTCTAACTATACACTGGGATGGAAAACTCCTTGAGGATATCTGCAGCAGACAGATTGTCGTTCGCCTTCCAATTTTGGTCTCTGGAGCAGGTATAGATCAGCTTCTCGGCGTTCCAAAGCTAGCCTTGGGAACTGGCTAATTTTATGTGGCAGCAGTTTTTGAAGCAGCTGTGGATTGGAACATTACAGATAATGTAAAGTGCATGTATTTTGACACCATATCTGTCAATTCTGGTCCAAGAAATGGTGCTTGTATCCTTCTGGAACAAAAACTTGATAAGGACATGCTTTGGTTTGCTGGTTGACATCATATCTAAGAAATAGGCTTACAAGCAGTGGTTCTTGATTGCCTTGGTTCTAGCAA
This sequence comes from Artemia sp. Qi Xiang Cuo, assembly GCF_049724085.1. NCBI lineage: Eukaryota > Metazoa > Arthropoda > Branchiopoda > Anostraca > Artemiidae > Artemia > Artemia sp. Qi Xiang Cuo. The sequence goes on from NC_142806.1 coordinate 35,672,917, forward strand.
AGGCCCAGAGATAGCAATTTTCATCCGGTTTAAGAACACCTGACAGTTTATTGCCAGAGCCGACTTTCAGACTGCTTCATAAGACGAGTGCGTGTTTACAGCTATTTCACTTGTCGTCACAGATATCATAGCATTTGCTGAGATGCAGACACTAGCGTATCAACCCCGTGATGATTACCGTGAACTTTTAGACTTGACAATCATATTCCTCGATGGCACGCCATCTAAGGGAATCTCGTTCAGAGCTCCAGCTGGACTGCATCAATCAAGGTGGATGGCAAAGGCCATCTATCCTAACCAACAAAATATCCTACATTTATACAAAAGGCAAACTGGGCAGCTTAGAGCCCTTGACCAAGGGGCTATTGGTGTTCATATCATCCAGAGAGGCATAGATATTGGACCTTTCAGTTGGGCATGATAGGAGGATTGGTTGCCCTCAAATCACTTTATTCTAAAAGAGAGAACTAGGACTTTCAATGTCCAATCAAATGAGCCCCCTTTCAAGTTGCCACAACAAAACCTTCCATACAAAGTGCCTTCAAGAAAAAAAAAAAATAATGCATAGAGCCCATTTTGCTCTTTATTTAGGCAGTGCAATTGTGCTGCCTATGATTAAATTTCTTTTCTATGCCATAAATTAACCAGACATTAAATATAGAATTGAAGGGTATATTTCTTTTATTTTATCAGTTTTCTATTCTATGCCACAAATTTACCTTAAATTAATAAATTCTCCAAAATCTTTCTGTTTTTTTTTTATCTTGGAAAGCAGCTGAGCAAGGGGGGCTTAACTTTCAGGGCCTAAAGCATGCCCTGAGAGCACAATTTCAAGCTCTAATTTCTACTCCTCTATTTTGAAGACTTAGAAGAAAGCACAGGAGACCTATTGAATTTGGAAAAAAAAATTTCTGTAATTTTTATTTGAGTAAACTTTTTGTTTAACTTGGGTTTTGAAAACACAATTCTAATGATTTGAGTAGTTTTTAAGGTGGAACAATATGCTTGGGGGAATGAAATCCATAAGTATTTATAATTGTTTCAAAGCACGTTTCAAAATGTTTTAGGGCTTTCTTCAACTGTGCCTCTGGTCCTAACAAGTAGCTGAAGTTTACAAAATTTCACCAAAGGTTAACACCCCTTGTAGGCCAAGAGGATGCAGGTAGGCACTTCAAAGGCCTTTATTAGGGTGGTCCTTAGCAAATTGGAAAAACATTTTTACTCTTTTTTTATGGGGCACAGTCTGAAATGATTCCATTCTGATTATAATTGAATAACAAACAAACATTTTAGCATTATTTTCAATTTCAGAGGTCCCTATCATAAGTATTAGGAATGTATAAGCGAACCTTGATAAAAAAAAACGCACAATAATGCCGCTTAATTAAATAGTATCAAACATGACTATTGAGATGCTGTACACAAAACCGAAAATAACCAGCAATAGTAATAGTGTCCAGTCACTTCAATTGTCAAACTACACAGTTCACATATGGGGTTCAGACTGGTCCATCAGTGTCTTTTTGGTTCGATCACTGTAACTCTGTCAGGACTCCTTGACAAATAGCAACAGGAACTATTTCTGTTCTTCAGACATTGTGTGCAGTTTGTTATAGTCATTCATCAGTGCAACACCATGTTCGGCAATGTCGTTGATTACCCTCATGCTGGGCACTATATTCTTAACTGCCTGATAGTCTTTGTCAACTGACCACAAATCAATGTTCTTAGTTAGGAATGATGAAGGCAATCCGGTAATGCTGAAGAATCTGTTGGTATTCTGCGTGACAAAGTTTTTTAACTTCTTCTCCCCCAGTGTCAACGGGTCCACTCTTATTCTCTTCAGAGGGTGCTCTGCTCCTGATGTTTGCAGAGCCATAACCATATGATCTTTGGTGTCGTTTCATACGACGTCGTCAAAGAAAGCGAGGGCCACCAATTCCTCTGATATGTACCATAGGTGTCTTATTATTTTGTTCATGGTAGTTTTTGATATCGATTCTAATATTTTCTTGTAGCTGTAGATGTGCTTGAGAAGTTGGAGGTTAATGTGAGGGCTGATGGTGCTGAAGATGCCTGAAACCATGCTTTCATGTAGATGATCACAGTGAATTGACAAATATGAGCGAGAGCCTTTTCTTGCTTTTTTGTGAGTTTGAACTGACTTCTTAACATCCAGATCTTTAGCGCATAGATGGCCTTTGCCATCCACCTTGCTTGATGCAGTCCAGCTGGAGCTCTGAACGAGATTCCCTTAGATGACGTGCCACCGAAGAATATGATTGTCAAGTCTAAAAGTTTACGGTAATCATCACAGGGTTGATCCGCTAGTGTCTGCATCCCAGCAAATGCTATGATATCTGTGACGACAAGTGAAATAGCTGTAAACACGCACTCGTCTGATGAAGCAGTCTGAAAGTCTTGGGAAGCCTACAGATAAATAAGTAAATAAGTCCAACAGTTCAGAGAGCTACCATGCTATACTAGAGTGTAGTGTTGACGGTTGAAAACTGTGCAACACATGCAGCATTGAGCAATGAGCATGCAGTAACCAAAATTTTAACCTCTGGTAGAGACCTCTTAATGTCAATATGACTTGACTTACTGACTTAAGTCCCATCCGTCCTTGAAGGTCGTCTTGGGGCCTCTTTCTTCGCAATAGCGTGGATGTGCCTTTTGTATGCTTCATGGTTTTCTGCTAGGCAAAGAAGGTCCGAGAGGCGGTGAGGTGCAAAGTTTTCCTTCCACATTTTTGGGGGACGACCATGAGGACGAGAACCGTGAATTTGGCCTTCGAAGGTGACTTTTGGGAGACGGGACCGACTCATTCGTTGTACATGACCAAGCCATTAAATTTGTTGGAGCTGGATCGTCATGAGAATGGTTTGTTATGCTCTAAGGTGGTTGATAAGTTTGACATTTGAGATTCTATCAAGGTAAGTGATCCAGGCGATGCGGCGGAGGCACTTAGTTTCAAATGCAGCAAGGCGACGGTTGTCATTTACCTACAGCGTCCATGTTTCACATGAGTATATTGCAATGGGGATGATAAGGGTGTGGAAAAGTCGTGTCTTAAACCACAGACACAAATCCTTGCCTCGATAAATGGGCATACAGGCCTCGAAATTGGAACTCGCGAGGGCAAGACTCCTTTAATGTATTTTGATAGACTGTTGTAGCTGGTGATCAGACTACCGAGGTAAGGGAACTCGTCGAAGCACTGGATACTCTCTCCATTAAGTTTCAGGTATCCTGCGGCTTTCAAGAGCAGCACATAGTCTTTGTTTTTGATACATTTATGATCATTCCAAAAGAACTAGTGGGTTCGAGGACGTCGTTAGCAATGGCTTGTAGATCCTGAAGAAATTCCTACTTTGAACAATAAGGACCACGCTAACCTTCATATGGTATAATTTAGACTTTGCACTAATTCCTGAAAGTGTTATTCACTTATCCAAAATAGCAAATTTAAAGTCATTTGAATTACTTAGCTAGGCAGAAAGTTAACACACCACTCAGTGCATCTTTTTATGTTCTTAAGGTAATATCTTGTTCCTTATTATTTGCCAGTAGAGAATTATATTATTTATCAAAAATTCTAAAAAGTGCTTTAAAACAATTATAATTACTTACTTATCTCATTCCTAAAATCAGATTTTTCATCTTATCCCCCTTCCACTGGCAGAAACATACAGCCCACTACATACATCCACGCTATATCTTATAAACATAGAATATATTTATTCACTGCAATTGCTGGAGATAACATAAGCATGTCATGACTAAAAAAAAGACACAAAACAAGGATCAAAAAACAAATAAATAACAACAAAAATATTAAAGCAGCATGTGAGATAAAATAAGACATTTATTTCAAAAATTTCTCTGACAAGCCCTGAGGGGCCGAATTCGCATTTCGGAGTCATAATACAAAAAAAACGTAAAAAAAGTAAATAGCTAAAAAACTGGCAAAACAATGCCAAAAACAACAGTATCAGAATGGCAAAACCATTCATTAGTCAAAAATATTAAGCAGCAAAATGTCAGAAAGCTATAAAGATAAAAACTAAAAAGGATTACGATAAAATATAGGCTACGTTAAAAAGGTTTAAAAGAGAACATATAAAAAGGGGGAGGGAATAAAAGAATCAAACGAACATAAAACTTGGGTATTACCAGTACCAAAAAAAAGGAAAACTAGCGTTTTATTTTATCAGTAATGAAGGGAACAAAGGTTTTTTCATACCTGAAGGTAAAGCAATGGATGGGGGAACAAGATGGGAATGGGTTCAGAGACAGTATGTGACAGGCAGCGTCTGGGTGGAAAGTGTCTTTTGGGGAAAATGTTTTCTGTGCAAAGGTTTATTATTGCATTTTTTTGCAAAACAGAAACACAACATTCCTCTCCTGTGCTCAAGAGTTTCCAGCTTGGCTTTTTTTAGAAGAAGCAAGTATGGTACCTTCGCTTCTTTAAAAATTATTCTCAGGGCTCTTTTTTGAATGGATTCGATTTTTTCTGATTCATTGCAGGAGATGCCAGGATACCAAACTGGACAAGCATATTCAAAATGCAGGCAGACCAAGGAAGTATAGATCCTTAAAGAATTGGATAGGGGGACGTTAAATCTAATCAAGAGCTTAAGGAGAGACATGGACGCATTAGCTCTATGGACAATATCTTTAACATGGATATCCCTTTAAATTAGAGGAAATTGTAACCTTCTACTACTAATACTAATCCAACTACTACCACTTCTACATTTAATTGTGATTGCAGCTAGCTATAACTGTGATTACCTGTGTCTACAACTGTGTGGTTACATTTGAATACTTGTGACCGTGACAACTTGCGACTGTGTTTACTTGTGACTTTGACTGCAACAACTTACAACTAAGACTATGACTACTTACAACTGCGACTACTTGTGAGAGTGACTTTAACTGCACGTATTTGCGACAGTGACTACTTGTGACCGTGACGACTTTTGACTGTGGCTCCTCGCGATTAAGCTGTGACTATTTGCATTTGTGATTTCAATTAGTTGCGACTGTTAGTCGGAATACTTGCTGCGACTTTGACTGCCTCCGATTACAACAAGTTGTAACTGCAACTACTATTACTTGTAACTGTGACTGCAACTACTTGTAACTGTGTCTGCAACTGCTTGTGACTGTAACTGGAACTACTTGTGACTGTGGCTACTTGCGATTTGTGTTTGTTACTATTTGGGATTGCAACTGCTTGCAATGACGACTACTTGTGGATGTAGCTAGCTGCGACTGCAACTGCAAGTAGTTGCAGCTGCGACTTGTGACTGCAGCAGTGACTACTTGGAACTCGAACTACTTGCGACTGCAACGGCAACTACTTGTGTATCCAAATAGTTCCTACTGCAACTATGATTGATTGCAAGTAGGATTACCTGCGATTGTAACAGCTTGTGACTACAACCACCTGTGGCTGTGATTGCGAGTGCAACTACTTAGGACTGTGACTAATTAGGATTTCTCTGATCCACCTAAACGTTTTTGTGCTATTACCCCTATGGAACATACAGTATCGTTCAAAGTAAAGTAGCAAGGTAAATCAAATGACAGTATGTGTTGCCAGGTGATCAAAACAGTATATCTGAATTGCCTTGGGGAGAGCTTGGGGGATCAAGTTGAAAGTTTCAGAGAATTTTTCGGAAGGGGGGGTGAATTGGACTTTGGGTAGGGGCAGAGGGGAACGTCTAAGGATTTTGACCATTCCTGATGAAGTAGCAGTACAAACCGAAAGAAACCATGTTTTCATTGGTTGTCAAAATAACATATTACTATTAGCTCAGGAACTGCTGGGGAGGAACTGAGTAGAATTTTCAGGTGGTGCCGTGGGACCAATAGGATCCTGAATTTTGACTTGGGGGGAGAGGTGAAATCGAATTAAAATATATATTTAGGATATCAGCATGGTGTATTGACCTACAGCATAAATGGTGAAAAGAAATTGTTTTGAGTGAGCCTCATACTGTTGCTAAATCTGGACACATTAAGCTCTAAAAAGTTTTTAAAAATGTTTTGAAATTGAAAAAAAAATCCTGATATGGCTGAAAAACCTACTCAAATCATGACTATTGTGATTTAAAAATTAGACTAAAGGAAAATCAGTATAATTCGAAACACAGGAAAACATTTTGTGACCTTCTAAGGTAGAAAAACATTGAAGAAGTACAGCTAGGAGCATGAAGGAAAACTCCCAGTACCTAATTTACGCTCTGGATCCTTTTGGAAGTTTTATTCCCCTAACTCTACGCTTTAGGTTTTAATAGTACTATTTACTTTTCTTTGAAATCTTTTAGTTTGGAAAGTGTTTTTATAATTAATTTTTTTTTGTTTAATGACATAGTCATATTATGGTTAACTTTTAGGAATATATTTAAGTTCCGTTTCACCTCCTCTACTTAAGAACTAAAATATTCTACTACAATTTAAGTTTTAGATCAAATTTGAATTGTCATTCAAAATGTTTAATGGGTCATAGTTTTGTGCAAAAATGTTAAAACAATTTTAAATTTTTTTTTCATTTCTGTTTGTGTATTGGGGTCTCTGACCCAAGGGCCTCTGAACATTGGTTTCAAGCCAATTGGAAAGTCTATTTTATCCAAACTCCATTAGTCCATTTTGTAGAGGTCCGTGCCCCAACATAAAATTGTTTCATACATTCCGGTTACCTTGGCCTAGTGACTCACAAATGTAAGTTCTAAATTTTCATCCCCTCCCCCACCCCCCAAAAAAATTTATCTTATGCCTGCGACACTCCCTCATCCCTGCAACAAGCCATTAAAGTTCAGACTCAATTCCCAAACTGGTATCTGAGGTATTGCAGTTAGGCTATGCTATTTTGATAAACATGATCTCACACCGCCAAACTGAAATGGATTGAATATCCATATTCTTGTCCTCCCTCTCTCCTCTCCCGTGTGTCAAAATTTGGTGAACAATTTGCCTGCCACCACTCTCTGATAGTTTAAAATCGACCCCCAACGCTATTCGTGGTTTATCGCAGATACGCCATTTTGATAACCGAGTGTCTGTCGATTTATATCTCTACATCACTATTAACAGGTTTAAGTTCACAGGGGTTCATAGCTCACATAGTTCGGTTTATCTTGCTACCTTCCCCTGAAAAAAAAAATACCACCAGGAATTCGTCATAGAGAATTTTTTGACAGATCAGTGACAAATTCTTTATCCTTCCCCCTTTGCCCATTTCGTAATTGGTGGTCTGCTTGCTCTCTCTCCTCACCTCAACGATTCTTGGAATTTTTGACTTGATCCTCAATCCTTTTGAGAGTTATCGTATATATTCCGTTTTGATAACCTGGGTACACATAGTGTTTTTTGATTTTCATTGATACCTCTTCATCTTCACGTCTTTTAAAGTGTTAGGAGTATATCTGTCAGAAACGTTGGGAAACCCAATTGAAAAAAAAATCCGTCTACAAAAACTTGAAAAAGACGGATTATAAATGAGGAAAAGAGTACAAAAAAAAACAAAAACAAAACAAAAGCGAACATTTACGCAAGCAGAACAATGAAAATAGTGACAAATTATAGACTGGGACAAGACAGATGTCTACAAGCCAATAAAAATCAAATAAGAACGCGAATTATATATAAATCAAGGGTAAATATTATTACATACATATACTAGCTAAGGCATAAACCAATAAGTGAGAGTTAACGCTCCCTATATCAAACACTCCCTAAGAATTCTTGGCCAAACAAACCAACAAGACCAAACTTGTTCTCTTTTTGTACTAAAGGGTATCTGTGAACAGTACAGAATTTGCATAATTTACGATCATTGACCTTGGGACATCGGTGATTATGTCCACCCTGGAGGCATAATTAAGATCTTGCAACTGTAATGAACAAAATGGTTGTCTCAAAATCTTGATCGATGCCATTGGGGTATACGGGAGCACATTTGACGTTGGAGGAGGATCAATGTGCCCTCCAATTAGTTTTGGTCCTCAAAAAATTTTCTGAACGTTCCCTAAGAATTTTACGAAAAACACTTCTTAACAGACGTTTGGTATTTTCTTGGATAGGGCTATTCTGGCAACTTTTACCACAGCAACCAATAATTAGAATCCGACGATTGATTAACCCTACTTTCAAATTTCTACGACTCACCCTTTCCTTACGAAGTGGCAAAATAGATGGGAGACACTTTGCTCTCTACTAAGTCAATGCTAGAACGTTGAGTCTAACAAATGTGAAAATTTTTGACACATCAACCGCATTTAGGCAAGATAACTTGAAGGTGAACAATGTGTCATTCATTTTTTATGATTTAATTTCTTTTTAGATATCGACGTTCTAGAAGTCGATCTAAATCCATAAGTCCTGTACGGAAAAGAAGAGAGCGTAGCAGAGAAAAGGACTATGATCGCAGCAAGGATCGAGACCGCAGCAGAGACAGAGACGTAGACCGTACCAGAGATAGAGATAGGGATAAAGAAAGGTAAGGAAAAGAAAATTTCTACTGCATTAGAATTTAGGGGCCAAAAAGTAATATTTACAATTAAATGAATTATTTAGGAAATATATTAATCTTATCTCACTTGTATACAAATGACCAATCGTGAAGTTTTTCAAAGAAAAGTAAAGGCCATTTTAAACTTATGCTCAGCAGATACAAATACATGTTAAAATTTAAACTCAAAACGACCGGAAATTACTATTAAAGAATAAATGAAACCCAACGAACAGAAATTAAATAACCAATCATAGCAAAAAACATACAACAAGTAATAATATAAATGAATAAATAGATCTTATAGCGAGTAATGCTTAGATTGAATGTGAAAATCAAGCTTATAACAAAAAAAATATTTTGCTTTGAAGTATAAATGAAACTTAAAAGGAACAGAAATTAAATGAACAATCAATGCAATCAAACATACAATAGATATTAATGTGAATGAATAAATAAATCTTAAAACAAGTGAAACTTAAATTGAATATGCCAATCAAGCTTGAAACGAACAAAAATCACTACAAACAAGAGTTTGGGTATCACCTCCTTCTTGCACTGTAAAAGTCTAGAACCTACTGCGTCATTGGCGCTTTACTGAAAACCAATTTTATTACAAATCTGTACTTTTGTACTTAATATTGAAAATAAACATAAAAATTACAGTAAAATTAAATTTTGAACGGATGAGCTTTCAGCAATTAATATCATTATTTATCAAATATTCAGTTTAATTTATTAGTTCTTTCTAAAGATGTTCAAAACGAGTATAGTTTCACTACAAACAAGAGTTTGGATACTGCCCCCTTCCGTAACTGTAAATAAAAACCAAAACCCTACTGCGTCATTGGCGCTTAACTGAACACGAATTATCTTACAAATATTTTCTTTTCCAGTTCTTACAGCATTGAAAACAAAAATAAAATTACAGTGAAATAAATTTTTGAATCTTTAAACAATTTTTGAATCTTTAAACAATTAATATCATTATACATAAATTATTCAATTTGATCTTGTTTATGCTTTGCAAGACTGTTCAAGACGCTTATAGTTTTCAGTAAAGCGCCAATGACACAGTAGTTTCTTGACTTTTACAGTGAGAGAAGGAGGCGATACCCAAACTCATGTTTGTAGGGATTTTTGTTCGTTTCAAGCTTGGTTTGCATATTCAATTTAATTTTCGCTTGTTTTAAGATTTAGTTATTCATTTACTTTAATATCTATTGTAGGTTTGTTTGCATTAATTGTTTGTTTAATTTCTGTTTATTTTAAGTTTTATTTATACTTCAATAGAAAATTATTTTTTTTCGTTTTAAGCTTGATTTTCATATTCAGTCCAAGCATTACTTGCTTTAAGATCTATTTGTTCATTTATATTATTACTTGTTGTATGTTTTTTGCTATGATTTGCTATTTAATTTCTGTTCATTTTGGATTTCATTTATTCTTTAATAGTAATTTCTGGTCGTTTTGAGTTTGAATTTTTACAGATTAAATAAAAAAAAACAAGTTTTTTTAACTGAAAGTAGGGAGCGACATTAAAACTTAAAACGAACAGAAATTATCCCGTATATGAAAGGGGCTCGTCTCCTCCTCAACGCCTCACTCTTTCCGCTAAAGTTTCTTATTGTTTTAAAAAATAAAGTTGTGTGACAGAGTCAAACTTTAGCGGAAAGAGTGAGGCGTTGATGAGGAGACGAGCCCCTTTCATATACGGGATAATTTCTGTTCGTTTTAAGTTTTAATGGAAGGGATACTTGTATAAACTTCAGAGAAGGCTGATTTGAACGGAAATTGAAAATTCTAGTTCAATATTTAAGAGTCAAAAGAGATCAGAGGGCCTCTACCCCCCCCTCCACGCCCTTATTTCCCCAAACCCATCCGATACAAATTTTGAGATAGTCATTTTTTAAAAATAGTTCAAAGGTCAGATAACATAAAAACTCCGGTGTCGAAAAAACCCCCCAGGGCCCGGGGCAGGCATTGTAAGCTATGTCCTGGGGCAGTATAGGGTTCTTATGAAAGGGATGCTCGTATAAACTTCAAAGAGGGCTCATTTGAATGGAAATTAAAAGTTCTAGTTCATTTTCTCAGAGTAAAAAAAACGAAGGGCAACTAGCCCCTCCCACCCTCCACGCCTTTGGGTTAATCGGGTGGATAAACCCATCCGATAAAAATTTGAGTGGTCGATTTTGTTAAAAATAGTTCAACCATCAGATATTAAAACACCAGGGTCGACTTAACCCCCCAGGGACCAGGGACAGGCATTGTAAGTTATATTCTGGGGGTTTATATGGTTCTTATATAAGGGATGCTCTTATAAGCTTCAAAGAGGTCTCATTTGATTGGAAATTGAAAGTTCTAGTTCAGTTTTAAAGAGTCAAAAGAGACCGAAGGGCAATTAGCCCCCTCCCCAATGCCCATTTCCCCCAAACCCATCCGATAAAAATTTAGCAATTTTTGTTAAAAATGGTTCGAAAATCAGATAATAACAACTACGAGGTTGACACAAAACCATTTTTTTCACTTTGACATTGTTACTTTGATACTTTGATGAACTTTTGATTTGGAAATAAGGAATTAATAATTTGATTTGGAAATAAATTTGATTTGGAAATAAGTACCATATATGCCCCCAGGGCATAACTTGCAACGCCTGCCCCGGGCTCTGGGTGGTTGTGTCGACACTGGAGTTATGTTTTTATCTGACCTTTGAACTATTTTTAACAAAATGGCTATCTGAGAATTTTTATCGATCACTTTTGACCGATAAAAAGTGAACTAGAAATTTCCATGTACAATCAAATGAGCCCGCTTTGAAGTTTATAGGAGCATCCCCTCCATTAGAACCATTTATACTCCATGGGCATAACGTACATCGCCTGCCCCCGGGCCCTATGGGGCCGTGTCGACACCGGAGTTTTTGTTATGTGAACTTTGAACTATTTTTAACAAAATGTTTATCTGAAATTTTTTATCTCATTCATTGGGGGAAAAAGGATGGGGGGGAGGGCTAGCTGTCCTCCGATCACTTTTGATTTATAAAAAGTGAACTAGAACTTTCAATTTTCAATCAAATGAGCCCTCTTTGAAGTTTATACGAGCATCCTTTCCATAAGAACCTTATATGCCCTCAGGGCATAACTTGCAACGCCTGCCCCCGGGCCCTGGGCGGTTGTGTCGATATCAGAGTTATGTTATCTGATTTTTAACAAAATGGCTATCTCAAAAATTATCTGATGCAATTGCTACCTCAAATTTTCTATCGGATATATTTGGTGAAAAAGAGCTTGGGGGGCTAGTTACCCTATGATCACCTTTGACTCTTAAAAAGGGCACTAAAACTCTCGATTTCCAATCGAATGAGCCCCCTCTGAAGTTTATAGGACGACCCCTTCTATATGAAAGGCCTCTGGAAAAAAAAATAAATGGAGTGTGGGGGGAGGCTAGCCGCCCTCCGATCACTTTTTACTCTTAAAAAGTGAATCACAACTTTCAATTTCCAATCAAATGAGCCCTCTATGAAGTTTATACGAGAATCCCTTCCGTAACAACGATACGTGCCACCAGGGCATAACTTACAACGCCTACCCTCGGGCCATGGGGGGCTGGGTCGATACCGGAGTTTTGTTATCTGAACTGTGAACTATTTTTTACAAAATGTGTATCTCAAAATTTTTATCTGATGCATTTAGGGCGTGGAGGGGGGGGGGGGGCTAGTTGATCTCCGATCTCTTTTGACTCTTAAAAAGTGGACTAGAACTTCCAATCTCCAATTAAATGAGCACTCTCCGAAGTTTATACGAGCATCCCTTCCATAAGAACTATATATGCCCCCAGAGCATTACTTACAACGCCTGCCTCCGGTCCCTGGCTGGGTGCGTCGACACAGGAGTTTTTCTTATCTGACCTTTGAACTATTTTTAATGAAATGACTTTTTTTTTAAATTATCGGATAAGCTTCGGGAAAAAAGGGCGTGTTTGGGGGAGGGGGGGGGGCTAGTTACCCTCGGGTTTCTTTTGACTCTTAAAAAATAAACTATAACGTTCAAGTTTCAATCAAATGAGCCCTCTCTGAAGTTTATACGAGCATCCCTTTCATAAGAACCATATACGCTCCCAGGACAACACTTACAACGCCTGCCCCCGGTCCCTGAGGGCTTGTGTTGACACCGAAGTTTTTGTTATATAATTTTTGAAACAATTTGTAAAAACTGGATATCTTAAAATTTGCAGCGGATGGGTTTCGGGAAAAAAGGGCATGGGGGGGGGCAGTTGCCCTTAAATCTCTTGACTCTTAAAAACTGAACTAGAACTTTTAATTTCCAATCAAATGACCATCTCTGAATTTTTTACGAACATTCTTTTCTTAAGAACCGTACTTACCTTTAGAGCTTAATTTAGAACACCTTCCCTCTGGTCGTGGGGGGGAGTTGTACTGACACTGGGGTTTTTCTTATCCAACCTTTGAACTATTTTTTTTTTTAACAAAATGTCTATCTCTAAATTTTCATCAGATGGGTTTGGGAAAAGAAGCGTGGGGTGGGGGCTGGTTGCCCTCGGATCTCTTTTGACTATTAAAAGTGAACTCGAACTTAAAGTGAACTCAATTTCCAATCAAATGAGCCCTCTCTGAAGATTATACAAGCATCCCTTTCATAAGAACCATATATGCCCCAGGGAATAAATTACAACACCTGCCCCCGTGCCCTGGGGGTTGTGTCGACACCTGAGTTTTTGTTATCTAACTTTTGAACAATTTTTAACTTAAAGGCTATCTCATATTTTGTATCGGATGCATTCGGGAAAAAAGGGCGTGGGGGAGGCTAGTTGCCCTCCAATCTCTGTCGACTCTCAAAAACTGAACTAGAACTTTCAATTTCCAATCAAGTGAGCCCTCTCTAAAGTTTTTACGGCCATCCCTTCCATAATAACCATATATTACCCCAGGGCATAACTTACAACGCCTGCCCTCAGGCCCTGGGGGGCCGTGTCGACCCCAGAGTTTTCGTTATATGGTCTTTAATCTATTTTTTTAAATAGCTATCTCAAAGTTCTCATCAGATGGGTTTAAGAAAAAAGGGCGTGGAGGGGAGCTAGGTGCCCTACAATCTACTTTAACTCTTAAAAACTGAACTAGAACTTTCAATTTCCGATCAAATGAGTGATCTTTGTAGTTTATACGACTCTCCCTTCCATAAGAACCATCTGTGCATCTAGGACATAACTAGCAACACCGGTTCTCAGTTCCTGAGAAGGTGGGTCGACTCCGTAGTTTTTGTCATACGATATCTGAAGTTTTTTTAATAAAATGGATATTTCAAAATTTTTATCGGATATCTTGGCAAAAAAAGGGTGTTGGGGGGGGGGGGGGCTGGTTACTCTCCGATATCTTTTGACTCTTAAAAAGTGAACTAGAACGTTCAATTTCCAATCAATTGAGCCCTCTCTGAAGTTTATAGGAACATTCCTTTTATAAGAACCATATATGCCCCCATGGCATACGTTATAAACCTTGCCCTGAAGACTGTGGGGGGAATGTCCTGCTCAAAGATAAAATTTCCAGAACTTTCAACTACGTTGAACTGAATGGCTATCTCAAAATTTTGATTGGATGTGTTTGGGGAAATGGTGGGCGTTGAAGGGTGTTAGTTGCCTTCCAGTCACTTTTGACTATTAAAACGTGCACTTGCCCTTTGAATTTCCTATCGAAGGAGCCCTTTTTGAAGTTTCTACGGCAAAGCCTTCTATACAAACCTTATATGCCCCCAGGGCATAACTTACAACCCTGTGGCCGTGGCTGTGGGGGGAGTGTCCTCCTCAAAAACATAATTTTAATCTGGAAATCAACTACGTAGAAGAAAATGGCTATCTAAAAATTTTGATTGGATGTGTTTGGAGAAATGGTGGGCGTGGAAGGGGTGTTAGTTGCCCTCCAATCACTTTTGACTCTTAAAAAGGGCACTAGAACTCTCGATTTCCAATCGAATGAGCCTCCTTTGAAGTTTATACGATGACCCCTTCCATATGAAGTACCTCTGGCAAAAAAATAATCATAGGCAGCGCAATAGCGCTGCCTAAGTAAAGAACACTGTTGGCACAATGTATTATTTTTTTTCTTGGTCTTAGACCAGGGCACTTCGTATCGAAGTGGTACTTCGAGTGGTGCTTCTTGATGAAAACCTTTCTTTCATGCATCATATTAGTCTAAATAAAATGGTGATATCTTGGATTCCTGGGATCCTAGTAAACTCAAAAATATTTTCCCGAGATCTAATTTGAAAATTCTGCTATATTTTGTAATTCAGCCTCAAGTCTCTTATTGTCCTGCTAAATGAATGTCAACCTTTTCTTCTATCGGAAACCGCTCTCTAAAGCATGCGACACAGCAAAGAACTTTATTCTGGAAGCAAATCTTTGTGCTATTACTTTACTTTACTAAGGTATTTAAATTGATATTCCATCAATTATTTTGCTGTTGATGAAACTTGTAATTCTTTATTTTAAAACGGGGTCTTTCCCAGTTCTTGTAGGCGAGCTCGAGTGATTATTTTGTATAAAGGTGAACCTCAGAGTGATTCAACTGATTTTCGGTCGATATATTTACTTTCTGTATTAAGTAAATCTTTCGAAAAGGCTTTGCTTTCTTGGTACTTGCCTTTTTAGAAGTAAAAGATTTTTTCCATGATTTCCAGTTTGCCTTCTGAGCAAAGCTCCCCACTTAGCATGCTTATGCAGCTCTTTTGAATTTTCTGCATTCGGCTTGATTCTGGTTTGGTTCCTTTTGCTATATTTTTGGATGTTGATTCGTTGGCCCACCAAATACCAAGTCTTAAACGATCTCAATATGATTTAAGGAGGATTGTTTGTACCTGGTTTGGCTCTTATTTGTCTGGAAGGGTGATTTCTGTTGATCCTCTCTTCTACTCACTGTCTGAAATTGAGCTTTGTGGCCCGCAAGGTTCAGTTTTATGGCCAGTTCTGATCTTGATTCATAATAATCACCTTGTTGTTGCGATTATAAACCAAATATCAGCAGCTTTTTGTCGTTATGTCATCCCAAATCTTTCAATGCTAACTCATTTAGATCATCATCAATGTATGGGGACGTTCTAGTTACTTTCACCAACGACATTACAATCAGTACTGCTGAGAGAACGGTGACCGAGATAAGTGTAAACTGGTGAATTTGTTTGTGAGGGTAATTCTTAGGTTCAGTGCGAACTTCCTGCCCCTAAATGTTGAGAAGTCGGGCTTTCTGATGTTCACTCGGATTTCTCAGACTTTTCCTCAACTCAGTGAAGTCCATGTAGCATTTTTTTTTTTTTTTTTTTTTTTTTTTTTTTTTTTTTTTTTTTGTAGACTTGAGATCATTAGCTGTGGTTTCTTGCTTCTTGATGAAAACCTTTCTTTCATGCATCATATTAGTCTAAATAAAATGGTGATATCTTGGATTCCTGGGATCCTAGTAAACGCAAAAATATTTTCCCGAGATCTAATTTAAAAATTCTGCTGTATTTTGTAATTCAGCCTCAAGTCTCTTATTGTCCTGCTAAATGAATATCAACCTTTCCTTCTATCGGAAACCGCTCTCTAAAGCATGCGACACGGCAAAGAACGTAATTCTGGAAGCAAATCTTGATGCTATTAAACCATTGCTTGTTTTCAAGTCGTTTTATTTTCTCTCAGGTGTGTTTTAGTTTCTCTCGACTATATAGCGATGTTTGTACAACCCCAGAAACTTTTCCTTCTCTTGTCGATGACCAATCTTCATATAATCATCTTCTTAATTCAAGTAAAATTTTTGTCAACTTCAATCCTCTGTCTGCCTTTCATACTGCTTGAACTATTCTGCCTGAATCCGCTGAACAGTTTTGTACCTTGAAAAAAAAAGAAAAAAAAGGTAAAAAGATTAACTTTTGTTGTCAATTTCTGTTCTGAGTTATTTCTTCAGCTTTTTTTTCGTTCTGTTAATGGTTTTCTGTTATTTATTTGCTTTTTTCATGTCCACCTGGGGTAGATGTCTCTGGGCCATGGTCATAACTGTTGTTAGTAACGTTTATTGCCATGACACCTCACTCTAACTTGGCTATGGTTTTAATAAGTGGTGGGCAGTAGTTTGGCATGCTTTTGCTTTATTATGTTTTTCATTTTACTGTTTTTTTTTCTCCCTCTCTGTATGCATTTCTGGCCGTACTGGCCGTTCTGGAAGTACGAGGTGAATTTTCCAGAGGTACTAAAAATTAAGGGGGGAGTAGATGTAATGACCTCCACAGGTTTTGAAAGTTACTTTTTTTGTATTTTCAGTAAGAGATCTGAGAAAACCAAGAAGGCTCGAGCTAGATTTAAAAGCTTAAGTTTTTAAATACTAGATATTGAAAATATTATATATATATTTTCCCCAACTCTATTTAGTTCTGAAATAACCTACGTTTGCCTCTACTGGGCCGCACGTGTTGGTTGTGAGTGTTTATCGAACTGAAGATTTACTTTCAAATGGGCGTTTGTTTAAGCTTCTTAATTTGGTTAATAGCCAAAAAAGTATACCAGTATTTACGCAAAATTGAAAAGGCTAAATTTTTCTGAGATAAGGTACTTAGGTACTGAAATTTTGTGTAGAGGAGTTTTGAGACGGCCCAATCTGAAGATTTGAAGTTCAATTTTATTCATTCCTGAAATAACTTGTATTTGCACAAATGTTGATTGAACTCTAGATTTGCTTTTAATTAGCATTTGCTAACATTTCTTTACTTGGTTTGTCTGCCAAAAGTGTTTCAGTTTTTAATTATTTATGGTAGGGAATTGTTTGTAAAAATTAATTGGAGGTGGGGGCAATTTGAACTAAATCAAAAGACACTTTGTGCATCCGGTTTGTCAGTATTGTATCTGGAATGGCTGAAGATATTAAGTTGGAACTCTCAGGGAATATTGAGGGGGGAAATAAAGTTAATGAAAAGACACTATATCGACCTAGTTTCTTCAAAATGACGTAGCTACAATAACACAAGAACAGCTAAGGGTAGCAACTTGAAACTTTTAGGGATAGTTGAACTAAATAAAAAGATGCTGTGTTCATTTTGTTTGTCAGTGTTGCTTCAGGAACGGCTAAGGACATCAAGCTGAAACTTCCTGGGAATATTGAGGGTCGGTAATGAAGTACTTGAAGGCACTATGTCGATCCAGGTTTTTCAAAATGCAAAACACAAGAACGACTTGGGTGTCAAATCGAAACTTTCAGGGAATGTTGAACTGAATCAAAAGACACTATGTGCACCGAGGTTGTCAAAACGGCTTATCTGCAATATCTCAGGAAGAGCTAAGGGTATTAAGTTGAAACTTTCAGGGAAAGCTAGGGATTAGGCTAGATTATATAAAAATGTATTATGTGTATCCATGCTGTCTAAAGGGCGTATTTGAAATATTTCAGGAACGAATAAGGGTAATTAAGTTGAAACTTCAGTGGAATGTTATGGGGCTTATGAACTAAATTAAGACACTATATATAGGCTACTCAAGTTGTCAAAATATCGTGTCTGAAATATCTCAGGAATGGCTAAGGGTATCAAAAATCAAATTTTCAGGGAACTTTATTTTATTTAATTCATCCAGGATGTCAAAAGGGCGGATACACAATATCTCCAGAGCTTCTAAGGGGAATAAGCTAAAAACTGTTGAAATAAATCAAAAGACACTTATGTGCTTCCAGGTTGTCAAAATGGTAGTTCTACGGTATCTCAGAAACAGCTAAGGGTATTAAGTAGAAATTTTCAGATATCGTTGAGGGGGATATCAAGTTGAATGATAAGACACTGTGGCATCCAAATTGTCAAAATGGTGTATCTGCAATATCTCATGAACGGGTAAGGGTATTAATTTAGAACTTTCAGGGAATGCTGCGAGAAATTTTGAACTAATCAAAACACACTATGTGAATCTAAGCTATGAAAGTAGCGTATCTGCAATATGTCAGCACGGCTAGGGTATTAAGTTGAAATTGTGTCAGGCTCTTTCGTCAGGGAAAGGTTATAACTAAATAAAAAGACATTATGGGCATCCACTCTGTGGGAATATTTGGGGAATTTTGAAAAAAAGACGCCGTGTATACAGGTTGTTAAAACGGTGTATCCGCAATAACGTAGGAACGGCTAATGGTGTTAAAATGAAACTTACAGAGAAAGTTATGAATAGAGGGAGGATTGCTACACAGGTATTACAAGATCACAGCTAATCAGAGGGCTACAATACTAGGAGTACAAGACCACACCCTCTTTCTAGACCAATGGGAGAGCTAGAAATACCGCCGTGTGTTACATCACCAGACTCCCTGGAATTTCAGATTGAATTTTACGTATTTTCTCTATCTGCTATGACACAATTTTACCTCGTGAACATTCCATGATAACATATTATCATTAATTTCCAGGCAGGATTATGTGTTCATGTCTGTGATACAGACATGAACTACGTTGAACTTACAGAGCTTCGATTGTGTAAGAATTCATGACAGTAAAATCAATAGGCTTCATTGGAATTTAAAATGTATCTCTGCACAGTTGCCAGGACAAAGGAAACGTCAAAGATTAATTAACATTTTAGGGGATGATTTGGGGTAAAACAGTTTGAGACATGTGACTTGACCTAGCTTTACTTCTCGGCTGTGGTCGCTATAATAGACAAGTACACATTATGGGATTAATGAGACTATTATCGATTTGAACCATCAAGGACCACAAGCAACAATAACCCTAGCCACCAAGGACCTCAACCTCCAAGGTCCCCTCTCCCCAATCTCCAAGAGGCTCCCCTCTCTCCAACTTTTTGGGCCCATTCCCCCATTTTTTTATGCTTTTTTGAAGTTTATTTTTTTAACATGATAATTTTATTTACACTTTTTTACATGTCTTTGAATGACATAAAACATACTTAAAGCAAACAAAATTCACATTTAAGCTAGATTTCTTAACGTATGTAAATGTGTGCTGTCTAAAGCCTATGATTTCAGGTGCTTGGTTTACTTTTCGCACTTTTCTGACCTAGATTATTTAGGCTGTCGTAGGTGTGTGTGTTGTCTGAAATTTATTATTTGGAATGTTTGGTTTACTATTTTAGACTTTTCTGAGCTAGGTTTCAGAACCTTTCGTAGGTGTGGGTTTCAGGAAACTGATGATTCGGGATATCTAGTTTGCTATCTTAGACTTTTCTGAGCTAGATTTCCTATCCTTTCGTAGGTGTATGTTGTCTGAAACCTATGATTTGGGATGCTTGATTACTATTTCGCACTTTTCTGAGCTAGGTTTCATAGCCATTCATAGGTGTATGTTGTATGAAACCCTTGATTAACTTTAATATTGGGTACATTTTTGTATATTTTTTAATAAAGCTGGGTTTTACTTTTCAGAAATGTGAACATCCCAGTTTAAAATAATCTGGTTTTATTGATAACATTTGATTTTTTTTAATAAAGTTGGGTTTTAGTTTCAAGAAATATGAACATCCACGTTTAAAATACATATGCTTTTAATAATAATATTTGCTATTTGAATAAAGTGGGGTTTTAGTTTTCGGAAATAAGAACGTCCACTTTAAAATACATATGCTTTTATTAATGATATTTGATTTTTTAATAAAGTAATTTTTGTGACGAAATCAACGATAAACAGTGGGTTTTTTCTTCAGTATTGTTTAAGAATGATTAAAGATGATGACTGAGAAATTGATCGATAATAAAGATGTAGATGTCAAGAAAAGAATTGTAATAAAGAAATTCAGAACAATACTTAGAAATCCTTAGAAATCAAATAGTGAGACGATTATGGATATGAACCATCAAGGACCGTAAGCACCAATGAGGCGAATTTTTATTTTTTTGATGAGCTTGAAAAAAAAATAATTAGAGTTATTAATTGAAATGAAGACAGATAGTTTGTCACTGTGCCAAAGAAGAAAGTTTATCGGAAGAGGAAGTCAGTGTAGGGATATTAAAAAATGGGGTGTCACCTGCAGGTTCAATTAACGTCTCATCTTTTGAATCAGTTTCATAAAATAATTCATCATGTTCTCTCTCTCGATACGAATAACTGTTCAAGCGTAAATTTTCTGTAAACATACTTTGTTTTTTGTCATGTTTTTTTTCGCTTTGTCGATGATTTTAGTTTAATATAATCTTTCTACCACTTCTTAGTAAGATTCGGGGGTTAAGCTGGAGTAAGATCCTCCCACACCGACTTATTGTTTACTGTTAAAGCACAGAGGACAGTGAAAATAAAATGTGTTGTTCGAATGGTTTAATGTGATGTTTGAATTGAGTATACTAAGGTTGGGCTTTAGTTTTTGGAAATAAGAACACTCACGTTTAAAATACATGTGATTTTATCGATAATATTTGATTTTTTAATAAATTTGGGTTTTAATTTTCGGAAATAAGAGAATCCCCTTGTAAAAAATATATAATTTTGTGAACTACAATGTATTTTTTGTTAATTTTGGGTTTAAGTTTTCAGAAATAAGAACATCCATGTTTAAAATACATCTGGTTTAATTAATAATATTTGATTTTCTAATAAAGTTGGGAGTTAGTTTTCAGAAATAAGAATTTTATTAATAATATTTGATTTTTTTAAAATAAAGTTGGGTTTTAGTTTTCAGAAATAAGAACGTCCACGTTTAAAATACATCAGGTGTTATTTATAATATTTGATTTTTTAATAAAGTTGGGTTTTAATTTTCAGAAATATGTACAACCCTGTTTAAAATACTTCTGATTTTATTAATAATATTTGATTATTTTTAATTATTTTGGGTTTCAATTTTCAGAAATACGAACATCCCCGTTTAAAATATGTCTGATTTTATTAATAATATTTGATTTTAAAAAAATAAAGTTGGGTTTTAGTTTTCAGAAATATGAGCAACCACGTTTAAAATACATGTGGTTTTGTTAATATTACTTGATTTTTTTTAAAATAAAGTTGGGTTTTAGTTTTCAAAAATAAGAACACCCACGTTTAAAATACATGTGATTTTATTAATAATATTTGATTTTTTTTTAAGTTGGGTTTTAGTTTTCAGAAATAAGAACGACCACATTTAAAATACATCTGGTTTTATTAATAATATTTGATTTTCTAATAAAGTTGGGACCTCAAACTCCAAGGAACCCCTCTCCCTAACCTCCAAGCGGCCCCCTCCCTCCAACTTTCTGGGCCCATCCCTCCATTTTTATACTTTTCTTTTGAAGTTTTTTTAACTTTTTTTTAAGATGATAATTTTATTTAAATTTTTGTTTTACATGTCTTAGAATGAGATAAAACATACTTAAAGCATAAAAATTCACATTTAAGCTAGATATCTTAACGTTTGTTGATGTGTGTTGTCTGAAACCTATGATTTGGGATGCTTGGTTAACTATTTCGCACTTTTCTGACCTAGGTTTATTAGCCTGTCCTAGGTGTGTGTTGTCTGAAATCTATGATTTGAGATGTTCGTTTTACTATTTTAGACTTTTCTCAACTAGGTTTCTTAACCATTCGTAGGCGTATGTTGCATGAAACTTATGATTTGGGATGTCTAGTTTGTTATTTCGGACTTTTCTGAGCTAGATTTCCTAGCCTTTCGTAGGTGTATATTGTCTGAAACATATGATTTGGGATGCTTGGTTTACTATTTCGCAGTTTTCTGAGCTAGGTTTCATAGCCGTTCATAGGTGTATGTTGTATGAATCCCATGATTAACTATATTATTTTTTGGGGGTTAGGGATGATCAAAGGCCTCATTGGGTATATTTTTGCATATATTTTAAATAAAGTTTGGGTTTTAGTTTTCAGAAAGATGAACATCCCAGTTTAAAATACATCTGATTGTATTAATAATATTTGATTTTTGTTAAAAGTAAAGTTGAATTTTAGTTTCAAGAAATACGAAGATCTACGTTTAAAACACATTAGATTTTATTAATAAAATTTGATATTTTAATAAAGTCGGATTTTAGTTTTTGGAAATAAGAACATTTAAAGTTAATCATGGGTTTCACAAAACATACACCTATGAACGGCTATGAAACCTAGCTCAGAAAAGCGCGAAATAGTAAACCAAGCATCCCAAATCATAGGTTTCAGACAACATACACCTACGAAAGGCTAGGAAATCTAGCTCGAAAAAATCCAAAACAGTAAAGTAGACATCCCAAATCATAAGTTTCATGCAACACACACCTACGAAAGGTTAAGAAACCTAGCTGAGAAGAGTCTAAAATAGTAAACCAAACATCTCAAATCATAGATTTCAAACAACACACACCTACGACAGACTAAGAAACCTAGGTCAGTAAAGTGCGAAATAGTAAACAAAGCACCACAAACCATAGGTTTCAGACAACACACATCAACAAACGTCAAGAAAACTAGCTTAAATTTGAATTTTTTATGCTTTTATTATGTTTTATGTCATTCTAAGACATGTAAAAAACGTTTAAATAAAAATTTTATGTTAACAAAAACAAAAAATGCTTAAATATGAGTTTCTTATGCTTTTAGTATGTTTTATGTTATTCTAAGACATGTAAAAAAGAGTTTAAATGAAATTATCATGTAAAAAAAAATAAAAAAGTTAAAAAAAACTTCAAAAGAAAAGCATAAAAAGAGGGGGTGGTCCCAAAAAGGTGGAGGGAGGGGGCCCCTTGGAGGTTGGGGGGAGAGGTTCCTTGGAGGTTGAGGTATCAACTTTATTAGAAAATCAAATATTATTATTAAAACCAGATGTATTTTAAACGTGGACGTCCTTATTTCTGAAAACTAAAATCCAACTTAAAAAAATCAAATATTATTAATAAAATCACATGTATTTTAAACGTGGGTGTTCTTATTTCTGAAAACTAAAACCCAACTTTATTAAAAATCAAATATTATTAATAAAATCACATGTATTTTAAACGTAGGTGTTCTTATTTTCCGAAAACTAAAACCCAAATTTATTAAAAAATCAAATATTATTAATAAAATCACATTTATCTTAAACGTGGGTGTTCATATTTCTGAAAACTAAAACCCAATTTTATTTTAAAAAAAAATCAAGTATTATTAATAAATCACATGTATTTTAAACGTGGGTGTTCTTATTTCTGAAAACTAAGACCCAACTTTATTTAAAAAAAATCAAATATTATTAATAAAATCACATGTATTTTAAACGTGCTTGTTAATATTTCTGAAAACTAAAACCCAACTTTATTTATAAGAAAATCAAATATTAGTAATAAAATCAGTTGTATTTTAAACGGGGGTGTTCGTATTTCTGAAAATTAAAACCCAACTTTATTTTAAAAAAAATCAAATATTATTAATAGAATCAGATGTGTTTAAAACATGGTTGTTCTTATTTTTGAAAACTAAAACCCAACTTTATTAAAAACTGAAATATTATTAATAAAACCAGATGTATTTTAAACGTTGACGTTCTTATTTCTGGAAACTAAAACCCAACTTTATTAAAAAAAATAAATACTATTAACAAAATTCATATTTCTGAAAATTAAAACCCAACTTTATTCGAAAATCAAATATTATTAATAAAACCAGATGTACTTTAAACATGAATGTTCTTATTTCTGAAAACTAAAACCCAACTTTATTAGAAAATCAAATATTATTAATAAAATAACATGTATTTTAAACGAGGGTGTTCTTAATTTTTGAAAAATAAAACCCAAATTTATTAAAAAATCAAATATTATTAATAAAATCACACCTATTTTAAACTTGGGTTTTCTTATTTCCGAAAACTAAAACCCAACTTTAGCATATACAATTCAAACATCACATTAACCCATCCGAACAACAGATTTTATTTTCACTCTCCTTGGTGCTTTAACAGTAAATAATAAGTCAGCGTGGGAGGATCTTACTCCAGATCAACCCCCGAATCTTACTAAGATATGGTACTAGAAATTTAATATTAAACTAAAATTATCGACAAAGCGAAAAAAACATGACAAAAATCAAAGTATGTTCACAGAAAATTTAAGCTTGAACAATTATTCATACCGAGAGATAGAGAATATGATTAATTATTTTATGAAACTGATTCAAAAGATGAAACGTACATTGAACCTGTGGGTGACACCCTATTTTTTAATTTCCCTATGCTGACTTCCTCTTCCGATAAACTTTCTTCTCTGGCACAGTGACAAACTATCTGCCTTCATTTTAATTAATAACACTATTTTTTTTTTTTTCAAACTCATCTTAAAAATAAACTTCACCTCATTGGTGCTTACGGTCCTTGATGGTTCATACCCATAATCGTCTCACTAGTTGATTTCTAAGGATTGTTCTGAATTTCTTTATTACAATTCTTTTCTTGACGTCTACATCTTTATTATCGATCAATTTCTCAGTCATCATCTTTAATCATTCTTAAACAATACTGAAGATAAAAACCCACTGTCTATGGTTGATTTCGACAAAGAAATTACTTTATTAGAAAATCAAATATTATTAATAAAGCCAGTTGTATTTTACACGTGGACGTTCTTATTCCTGAAAACGAAAACCCAACTTCATTAGAAAATCAAATATTAATAATGCAAGCATATATATTTTAAACGTGGACGTTCATATTTCTGAAACTAAAACCCAACTTTATTAAAAAAAAATCAAGGTTTATTAATAAAATCAGATGTATTTTAAACTGGGATGTTCATATTTCTGAAAACTAAACTTTATTAAAACCCAACTTTATTAAACAAAAATAAAAAAATGTACCCAATGACGCCTTGGATCATCCTCCACCTCCCAAAAAATATTAAAGTTAATCAAGGGTTTCATACAACATACACCTATGAATGGCTATGAAACTTAGCTCAGAAAAGTGCGAAATAGTATACGAAGCATCACAAATCATAGGTTTCAGACAACATACATCTACGAAAGGTTAGGAAATCTAGCTCAGGAAAGTCTAAAATAGCAAACTAGACATCTCAAATCATAAGTTTTATGAAACACTCACCTACGAAAGGTTATAAAACCTAGCTAAGAAAAGTCTAAAATAGTAAACCAAACATTCCAAATAATAGATTTCAGACAACACACACCTACGACAGCCTAAGAAACCTAGGTCAGAAAAGTGCAAAAAGTAAACCAAGCCCCATAAATCATAGTCTTCAGACAACACATATTAACATACGTTAAGAAATCTAGCTTAAATGTGAATTTTTTATGCTTTAAGTATGTTTCATGTCATTCTACGACATGTAAAAAAAAGTTGAAGTAAAATTATCATGTTAAAAAAAAAAAACTTCAAAAAAGTATTAAAAAAAGGGGGGATGGGCCCAACAATTTTGAGGGAGGGGAGCCCCTTGGAGGTTGGGGAGATGGGACCTTGGAGGCTGAGGCCCTTGGTGGCTAGGGTCATTGGTGGTGGCGGTCCTTGATGATTCAAATCCATAACCATCTCACTAATCGCATATTGTGTAATTGTCTATTATAGCGACCACAGCCGAGAAGTAGGTCAAGTCACATGTCTTAAACTGTTTCAACCCAAATAATCCCCTAAAATGTCAATTGATCTCGGACGTTTCCTTTGTCCTGGCAACTGTGCAGAGATACATTTTAAAGTCCCATGAAGCCTATTGATTTTTCTGTCATGAATTCTTACACAATCGAAACTCTAAGTTCAACGTAATTCATGTCTGTATCAATTACACATAATCCTGCCTGGAAATTAATGATAATATGTTATCATGGAATCTTCACGAGGTAAAATTGTGTCATAGCAGATAAACAACAACACAAGCAAAAAAAAAAATTGATCATAATATTAAAAGGTTAATCAAGATTTACTAATAGGAGTGGTGCTACTCCCTCTCTCTACCAAATCTTCTAAACGTCTCGATTTTCACTCGCGCTTTGTATTTTGAACAGTGTAGTTCTTATTTATGAAGACATCGACAAAAAAACATAAAAAATAAATAAAACTGCCATAATAATCAAGATGACCGGAAGGAATATATATATATATATATATATATATATATATATATATATATATATATATATATATATATATATATATATATATATATATATATATATATATATATATATACATATATATATATAGTTTAATTTATTTGTACACCCATCATAAACACAGAATTTGATGGAAAAACAGTAGAAAAGAAAAAACATACACTCTATGGTACAGACAAAACAAAAACACATGCACATCAATCAAAGTGATGAGAGTAGAGGTAGGCAAAGATGACTGCTACCATCCAACTTAGCACAATGCTTGTCAAACATCTGATTAATTGCATAAAAAGGGTCGATTACTGCATACTTCTGGATCAGATCCGAATCATTTGTACTCAGTGGAACTTGCAGCAGGAACTTCAGATATCTGAAAAAAATTCTTCAGATTTTAAATTTATTTTTATTACGCAGAAGTTTCCCAAATAGTGTTATATGCAATATATGTGGCACCGCGACAGCATTATAAGTTCTAGCCGGTGAAAACCTATTAAGATTTCTCTTCGAAGAATTTGTGGCCCCATACGCAGTTCTAATTTTACGCTCTATATGTTTGATGATTAGCGAACGGGTAGATGGCAGTGCGTCAACGATGGGCAGTCCCAAGTATACTAGTGACTCCACAGACTTGACAGACTGGGATCCTAGTTGAATGTGAGTTAGAGCAGACCTATTCCAATCAAACAACATTACTTCTGATTTTGACACATTAAATCTAAAGACAATATCACCATACTGAGATGACAGGATATTAAAATTACTTTCTAGGGATGCTATTTTCTGAGAAACATTTAAGATGTCATCTACAAAACAAACTATAGTCACATCTATTCGTCTTAAAATACATATTGTAGTGACTTTGAAATGCGCCTCGGTACTACTGTTCATAAACAACTGTGGCGAAGAAATCGCACCCTGTTTAATACCTTTTTTTTACGGGGATTTTCCTAGTGGGTTCTGCAAGGAATGCATAAACACGTATTTAGTTGGTGACACAGATCATAAAGAGGTCAACAATACCTGTGTTGACACCATTATTCCCTAATTCTAGCATTATCTTTGCATGTATGCCCGAGTCAAATGCGCGGCGTACGTCGTATTCACCAATAGCCAGCGATTCATTAAAAATGTGCGCATCTAACAGAACATTTGCTACAACATGTAATGCTTGAGCACTGGAAACCAAACTGGTGGGGAGGGGCCTTGCAACACTTCCTAATGCCACCTATTATTAACAGTTCAAAAAGCTTGCAAAAAAACAGGAAATAGTTATCGGTCTACAAGAAGAAGGTTCTGTTGTGGGTTTTCCTTTTTTCAGTATAGGCGTTATAGATCCTAAGCAAAATAAATCTGATACAACACCATGTGTCCTAATAATCTAGTAAGTAATTGCAAGATGTTCAAATAAAAAGTGACTACCAATCAATAGATGATGGGCACATATTCTATCGACCCCACTTGGCGATTTTTTCTTTAATTTTTTGCACACTTCCCGGATTTGACTACTGTTAACAACAAAATAATTTAAGCCTTTAGTAAGGAGGGGACTTAGTTGCTCATAAAACATTTGGTTTTTTGACTCCTCTGGGGCTGCAAATTCTGCTCTAAAATAACCAATCCATTCTTTCTCAACAGTCGTACTGGAAGTCGGATTATTGTACTCAGCAGGCTTTGAACACAGATTCCAAATCAGGTTAGGATTATCCAAGATTTTTGACACAGTTTCAAGTTTTAAAGCTCTACGATGTCTACGCAGTTTTTTTGCAAATTTCCGCTCAGTAAAAATACAAATTAGATTGACAGCACCACTTTTAGGCCTGTCACATTCATGCCAAATCTACAGCCAAAACTTGGCCGCAGCCTTTGCATTAATCAAATCGGAGTTTTGGGCCCATCCTTTTACTCGAGATGTACGGCGCAATTCAACACTCAGAACAGCTGCGTTTTCAGACGTTTTTAAAATGTTGCATATTTCAGTTAAGTGTTGGTTTAACTGCAGTCTTATTTCTCAGTCGGGTGAGCCAGAATTCCACCTGAGCAAATTAAACAGGATCTTCATTTTTCCGAGGACGTTGTCGTACTTTCGTTGAAATAAAGGGTGGGAGACCTTTTTCCAGTCACTTACGAGTTTTGGTTTAGGTTTCGGCGGGTAAGCATTCACAGTACATGGGAGAGTGACAGACAGGGACAGATGGTCTGTGTACATTCCGTCATGTCCTACCTGTACGGTAGGTAGCTCAACATTATAACTAATAGCGTGATCAATGTTAGACACAGACTGAGAGACACTTATAAAAGAATATTGCTTGTTTTTTGTGGCTAGCTTGAATCCATTAGGAAATGAACTTGCACTTGGGCACGAGTGTTGCTGCTGTCTTGAATGGTATAGTTAAAGTCCCCCAAAATCACTAATGGTAAGCCGCCCGTTAGTACTTTCTTTATTGAGATTCCGAGTCTCTTGCAAGCGATGGCAAACTTTTGCTCCGAAACAATATTATTGTAATTAGTAGGCAGTAAAGATTAGATAATATAAAATCAACACTCTTAATAAGCTGGAAGTGTTCAATTTGCAGGAGACAGGCAGGGGGGATGCGAACAGAATTAGATATTATAGCAAGCCCTCCTGAAGAACTCCTGTGGTTGCTGGATTTGCATGCTGGCTGTATAATATAATGACGATCTGGAGAAAATTTTAGCAAGTTGACACTGGCTTCCGTGAGAAAATGTTCTTGGAGGTAAATAAAGTCGTACTTCGTGGATAGATCACTAGGAAATGACAATTTGTCCAGCACTGTTCCAGTCATAGTCCAAGAATGCACCTTGCATCCCATCATGACACATGAGGCATGGACGGCTGTGCTTGATTAAGTGGTCATTAGACGTGGTAGCAATTGTGCTTTTTTTATCTACAAGTTAAACACAGTCTGAGGTGTTTACCCTGGTTAACTCTTATATAAATATGTTTAATACCACCTCAATTTGAGCAATGTTCTTGTTGGTTGCTGTTTGAAGTAATATAAAAATCACTGTGACATTTAAAGCAGCGCCGGGCAGAAAACGGAACTCCTCAACCCTGAATAGCTCAAGATAGATCTTAGGGGATTGAGAATAGCATTGTCCGGATCAGCACTACTCGGGTAGTATAATTTGAAGGCTCTAGTTTCACCACACTGAACAGCTTCTTCACACTCAGCTATTCGGCTTAGCTCGTTTTCATCTAGAAAACTAGGAATCCACTTTACAATACCTACAAATTGAGGCACTTTAACTTGGATGTCAATTTGCTTACTACTCATGGCCTGGGCTAGTTGTGTTGCTGAATTGCGTGACTTGACAAGGATTTTCCAGTCATTTTTGCTACGCTTTAGAGTAAGAGAGTCCGAATCTACCCGACTTGGGCACAGCTTGCTTATGAACTCTTGCCTAGCCTGCGGTGAGTTGAGATCAGATGGCATATTTTTAACCACCACTGAGTACAGAGGCTTCTGTTGTGTCACTTGTGGTTCAAGAGAGGGAGGAGCTCGGGACATAGTGTCGGAGATAGCAACGTACTGTTCAGACACTTTACTTAATTGATCGGAGAACTTATCCGTAGCTAGTTTGATTTTTCTAGCTATCGAGTCTAATCCAACATCTACGCGGTGACACATTTTATTAACTTAACCCGAATGCAAGCACTGATTTCGTCTCGACATGTGGGAACTTCCTGGGGATCCACAATAACAAATTGTGGTAATGATTTCTTGTCTTTGGCACAT
This sequence comes from Artemia sp. Qi Xiang Cuo, assembly GCF_049724085.1. Lineage (NCBI taxonomy): Eukaryota > Metazoa > Arthropoda > Branchiopoda > Anostraca > Artemiidae > Artemia > Artemia sp. Qi Xiang Cuo. The sequence continues at coordinate 35,703,219 of NC_142806.1, forward strand.
TGGAACAATATCTTCGCCATTTCAACAATATTATCATTGTCGTTGGCAGTTTTTCGGAATACATAATCATATCCCAGTTTGCTCCCGATAGAGATCAACTTTTCTTTCGCGTTTAGTATGTCCGTATGAGAGAAAAACTCCACTGCTCTTTTAACAATTTGCTCCATTTTGTTTCGTGTTTGCATCGAGCGGTGCATAAAGTTCAGCACAGCATTTCGTACAAGCGTCGCCATCGCACCTTCACGTCATTAGGCAAAGCGCAACCCAGTTATCAAAGTCCAGGTACTGCAATTACGCAAGAACAGGTAAAATGTAAGTACCTCCTCACCTTTTCCCCGCAATTGTCAAATAACTGAATATACCAGCAAGTACAGTACGGCGCTTGTGGGGAGTTCCTTGCCCTCTTCTGCTTGTTCCCAGTAGAAAATCAGCACCTTGCTTTTATGAGAACTATAAAAAAAAATTGTTATAGATGGCGCCCCAGTCAACTTAAGAAAAAAGATGGCGCTGGTGAGGATGCCCGGAGAGAAAGACTTATTCTAGGAAATAGAGAAGATCACTCAATTTAACTTCACTATAAAATTTATCTATTAGAGGGTATAAATCAATATGAAAACAACCTTAAAGTAGTTCAATATATATGTACTATATATACATATATATATATGTGTATTACACCCTTCCAAATAAATATTACTCCTAGCGTGCTAAGATCTTGACGATTAATGTAAAGTATGTATTGACATACATTTGGTGTTGATTCTATTCTCTTAGCTACTAATATGTGCTGTAAGTTGATGCAAATAAAAGTGAAGCTAGTCTATTCACCTAATTAAATTTGATGCCTTTGTTGATTTGTTAAGCTGCAAAATCTTAAGAGTAGCTAAAAAGACGTTTTGAATCATTTTAATTATCCGAGTTGAAACATTTGATGTCATCAGCAGAATTCTGAATCTTTTTCTCTTTAGACACAGAAGAAGCCGTTCACGGTCTAGAGACCGGTATCGTCGAGAAAGGGATAGGAAACGACGCAGGTCCCAGAGCCCCAGTGCTGAAAAAAAGAGGAGAAGTAGAAGTGGCAGTAAACCAAGACAAGAAGAAAAGAAAGAAGAGAAAAAAGAAGACGAAGAATTTGACTTTTCTAGACTTGATAAGGTAAATAAACAACACTTAATTTATCGTGAATCGACTCAAAACCGGCAGTGCGAAAAAATTCCGAGTTTCTAAAAAAGCCTTGATATTCACTAAAATGGTGTCGGATCCAAATAAAAACTGCACCATTGGAATCACATAGCCGATAACCCCATCTAGGAGAATTATAGTTCCCCATCTGGAGCAAGGAGAGCCACTTTTTCACATGGGATGCAGTGATTCATCCTTTTTTCTTTCCTTTTTTTTCTGTCGCCGCAAGTGGGGTGCTGAAACATCATAGAGAGATGTTTAAGGGTTCATTTTAAATAAAATTGCCATATTTAGTGCCTTTTGTAAGTATTAAAAACATGATATTAAAACAAGATTAACAAAAACCGCATCTCCATATGCAAGCTGATGTCTGTGGGGTATGATGTCATGTTTGAGTGACTCCGTTGCCTAATGCCCTGGGGGTTCGTTCTCTACTAGATCCAGCTGAAATATTAAAAAAAAAGTTTTAAAATACTTTATCAATGTGTTTGTGCTATTAAAGTATGTTGTTAATATTTTTTAGAAGTATATCATTTTAAATCTTCATTTTGCTGAACTAGTTAATTTGAGGCTTTAATAAGTTACGTACATCATGCCGTACTTATCTGACAACTATTAGGTGGGCGATTACATTGTCAGGGGCCCCATGCTGTGTCCTAATTTTTCCCGAATTTTTTGAACAGTCAAATTAATATCAAGTGACAAGAGTATTGTTATAATACTATAGTAAGTTCGACTCTGTCAATTTCACTCCCACCTGTTCTCCTATTTAATAGACCTTGTGGGTAGACTTTTTTTTAGCAATCGAAAGGTATTGAAAGAGGTATTAATGATAGAAAAAAAGGAATGAGGATAAGAAAGTTAGATTGTTTAAGTAGAGAACTTGTAATTCATATACGTGTCATTGTACTTTTAAGGCTTGACATCGATTTTTAATGTTTGAGTATAATATTAGTTGAAAAGTATAATTTATTCATGTCTCTCCTATGTTTTCATAGTATCTGAAAAAGAAGAAGAAAAAAAGGAAGAAAATAATACACACTGAACTGTGACGAAGAAATTTTATTGCCTATATTGGATTGATAAAATAGTAGTGAACCATCTTTGTTAAGCTGTTTCATAATTAAGATAGTGTGTACTTCAAAGAAATAGTTAATTTCGTATTTTCTTGTTCTTAATTCATCTATGCGCTACTTTACTTTTTTTCTGTTTTGAGCTTCACAATTTATTTTTGTTGACTCTCAGAATGCATAACATGGACATTAACTGTCAGACAAGTTTCGTTGAAGTCTGATTACCTCTTTTAGTAAATAGCCTACTCTAGTGGCTTTGATTTAGAAATCCCCCCTCCTCTGCCGAAGAGGTTAAATTGGTCCCGGGCTTTGAAAAGACAACATTAATTTGTTTTGTGGAAATATGGCACCTAATTCTAGTAGTTCCAGAATTAGCGTTCTAGTTTTTTGGAACAGGTTCTTGTAAATGCAAAATAACTCCCAGCTTTCTATAAAAAGAACAATTTATTCTACTTAAGTGGCTAAAAGAATCAGTTGAGCCTCAGAAGATATACTTATTCAGACTCAACAGTAGGCTGGCATTAAATATGTTGCAACTTGGTAAATGCTCTTGCAATTTTTATTCCTATTGTACTTTAAATTTGAACGCATGATTATAACTCTAGGACGCTGAGCAAGAAAGACTAGAAACGGAGATGCGTAAAAGAAAAGAGAGGATCGAGAAATGGCGAGCCGAAAGAAAGAAAAAAGAAGCAGAAGCATTTAAAAAGGAAGTTGAAAAAGGAGCGTTAACAGGTGAGACTTGTTTCTCTTGCCACTTCTATGATTGTTGAGTACCTTCAGAGATGAAAATTATTCGACTCCACAAAAGTTACTTAAACAGTCCAGTGAAAATTTTTTACTGCTCTTTTAAACTTTAACTGTCTTATTACATTTTAAATTCCAGGGTTTCGAGGGAAACAATTTTTTCTATGTAGATCAAATAAAGATCTATGTATATATCTAGATAGTCCACTATTTGTTCTTTTGTTTCTGATAAATAATCCACATATGTTCAAATAAATAACCACATTGTCCATAAATCGTAGCTTACTTTTCTTCTTTTCTTCATTGGAAGTGCTATTTCCGTTGATTCATCTGATAATGTTTATGTTTCAACGTAGGATAAATGCTGTAAGTTTATCAACTTAAAAGCTGTGAACCTTTTCACAGCTGTATCAACTTAAAAGCTGTGAAAGAATTAAGTAAAAAAAGTTTTTTCTAATGAAAGTAAGGAGCAACATTAAAATTTAAAACGAACAGAAATCATTCTCTTCGCGACGGTGCTGCTCCCTCCTCAACTCCTCGCTCTTTACTCTAAAGTTTGACTTTTTGTCAAAATTCTTTAAGAACAACGCTGAAACAAAAGAACCATTGAATTTGATTATGATGCTTTTTTTAAAGCACTAAAAAACTTTAGCGTAACGAGCAAGGGAGTGAGGAATGGGCAGTCCGCCTCATGTACGAATAATTTTTGCTTGTCTTAATTCCTACCGCAAGAAATTCACCTATAGTAAATTTCTCCCGCGTAAAAGTCTCCGTGCTGGAAAATTTCTCTCGGTACAATTCCTTCCTCTCTGAGTTCACCATGGAAAATTGACTCTGGGAAATTCTCCTTTTGTTTCATTAAAAAAAACTCGTTTTTTATTTATTCTGATCGTTTTACAAATGCCGGAAATCCCCACCCCCTTTCCATGGAGAAATTTTCCCCGGAAGCTTCCCTGCCACATGGAAAATTTCATTCCCATGGGAAATTTTCCCTGTAGAAATCCCCTCCTACTCGTAGAAATCCCCTCCACCACCTGAGATCCCCGCCCCCGAATAATTTTCCATAAACAATGGGCATGTCGCCCAACTTACAGCCCTTTAATCGGGGAGTATGGGGGTCATGTCATCCCCAGAGGCATATTTATTAGGCATTTCAACTACTCTGAATTAAATGGCTCTAAAAATTTGGATCGGATGTATTTGGGGGGAGGGGAGGGGGCGTGGGACGTGGGCTAGTTTTCCTCCAATCTTTTTGACAGCTTAAAAAAGACACTAGAACTTTTAATTTCCGTTCGAATGAGCCCTCTTCTGATCTACTAAAGCCATTGGTTCGATATGACCAATCCTGAAAAAAAAAATGAATCAATAAACAAGCATTTATGGTGTTCCTACTGGCAAAAATACAGAATTCTACTTTTTTATAGATAGGAGCCTGAAACCTCTACAGCAGGGTTCTCTGATACGGTGAATCTGATGTGGGATTTTCATTAAGATCGCTTGGCTCTTTGTGGTTTTTTTCCCCTTTTTTCAAAAATCAGGCAAATTTTCCCAGGTTCGTAGCTTTTGATAGGTAATATTAAACTTAATAAATTATATATATTTGGAACCAGCATAAAAAGTCAATTCGCTTGATATAGAGAATTCATCAGAATTTTTCTTTTACATTATCAAAATACATTACAAAACACATCATCAAGATTTTTTTCTTAGAATTTTGGGTATGATTGGGCCGAGTCGCTTCTTATTTAATAGTTCTTTACCACAAACTATTTGATTAAAAAAATATTCGTTTGTTGACAAGGCTTGTGCTCTGATGCAAATCTGCAGTGCAAAGACAGCTCTGATTTAAATCTATTGCTGCTTATTGCGCGGAATTTGAGGAACAAGAAGTCAAATGTCGTTATTTTTTTTTCAAAGGAAGAAACAGTGTTTTTGTTTTTTGTGCCGCAATGTTAGGACAGTTTACAAAAAGGCTATTTCAGCCTTGTTAAATGATCACGTAAAAACAGTGTTCACACAATAAATATGGTATATCTGACATCAGATGAGACATGCCATTTAAGCAGTTGTATTTTCTACTACGGTTATGGGTTCAGTATTTTGGGTATGTTACAAAAGACAATCATGTTTCTGCTTTTTTTTTTTTTTTTTTAAAATTACTTAAAAAAAAGAAGAAATTTACGTGATAGGAAAACATAACTTAAAATGGTCAGCTAGGCTTTTCTCTACTTGAAAAAAAGAAGAAAATTTAACTATAATTTCAGGTCAAGCAACCGATTTACAGACTTGGAAATCATTTTCGCCTCTGTTTCTGAACATACCATCAACAATCTCGCGAAAAATCCCTATATGATCAATATGCTAACGCGAACATATACGTAATTAAAATAAAATGAAAATTTGTTTCGGCTTAATGTCCGGGAGCCTTTATAAATGAAAAAAACAAACAGATTAAACACTTCACTCTTACTAGCAAATAACGTAAAAAAGTGGAAAAAACGCTATACAAAGAAATCTACTTTTCGCTATCTTAAAAGTTCTGCTGTTATGACAGTTTCATTTCATTTTAATTTCGTGTTTGACATGAAACCAACATAAAATTATGGATAAAAAAAATGTCATCTTATATTTTTGGAAAATATACCCGTAAACAGAAAGTAACGTTGTGGTATTATGTGAAGCCGAAAACTTGACAATATGAAATGAAGTAATGTTCTTGTTATTGCGTAGTTCAGAAACTGAAATGCAATGTCACTTGTCTGGATAAAACATTCGTTTTTCCATAATTTCCATTTTTTCTTGCGTTATCTTTATGTATTTACAATGCTTACTTGAGCGCTGAAATTTATTTTTGTTTTAAATGTCATTATTGTAGGAAAAAATAAACATTTTGATTCTGTATTCTAGAGGGATTGAAACTTCCGAGTAAAAAGTGGTCATTGGAGGATGATGAAGAAGAGGAAGATGAAACTGCGGCTATTAAGTCCGAGAACGCTGATGAAATTGGTAAGCTAAGTAAAGGTTTTAATCTTTGTTTCGGCAGATTTACTAAAATTTGTGCAGGTTTGTTAGGGCAAATTTACTGAAGAGAATTTTTGGAAAGATTAGCCCTTTGTATTAGAAATTAATTATGCAGAAGTAAGTTTTTCAAAGAAGTGTAGATAGGAATATAACGAACAGAAGTAAAGTTATATAATAAAATGAATATTTAGTATTCAAATTTGAATGCAGTTGAAATTGTCGATGAACTGTAATTTCAGGCATTAATTTGATGATTATACTTTTGTTAAAAGATTCCAGGAGGATGGAGGGGGGGGGCATTTTCAATGATTGAAAACTGTATGACGTTTGGTCTTCTGTACGACTGAAACAACAGGTCTCATTAAGAAGGCTCAAGGAATCACAGTTGGGGACTTCTTCCCCCAAAAGAGGTTGAATCATGTTTAGATTCCAAAAACAGGCATCATAAAAAGCGCCTTTTCCTTTCTGCTATTTTTTATTTATTTTGACATCCCTTTTTGAGATATGTCCATATAATACGAATTTAACTGAAACGTCAGACTCAACAATGGAAACGTCGATTCGACACCCTATGTGCCAGCAATGGTTCTGGAGGACCTTAAATCCTTTTTTATCCCTCATCTGTTATCCCAAGACTTCTGGACCTGAAAAGGCGCAAATAAGATAGTAGTTCTTACTTCTCACTGTTTTTATTTAGGTCTAAAAATGTTTTGGTAGATCCCATATAGTAAACACGAGAGCCCCCTTCCTCCCCCACGAAGTTTAGATTAGGTACAGATTTCCAAAAGGTGAAACTAGGATAATTAGCGCACTCTAACTTTCCGCCAAATTTCTTTGATATCTAACAACCCATTCTTTCTACCCATCTTACAGAAGTAAGGTTACGTCCAGGCCCCCAAAACCAAAACTAGAACAGTGAATATTACTTACCACCATGTTTGAATGATATTTGGCGTCCCTTTCTCCTAGATGTTGCGATGGCATTGATCGTGGGGCCCTATCTTCAATCCCCTAGAGATGTTGGAACGGGCTCTTATTCCCCTCTGAGTTTGGTTGAGACAATCCTTTCTAAAAGATTTCTTGACGACGACAGATTAGAATCCCCCCTCACAGAGGTCCAATCCTTTTCTGACTTCAAAAAGGCAGTAAGAGCCCATCATATTTTTTTTTACATCCGACTTAGTATTGTTGAGATATAACTAAGGGTTCTAGATACTATTCTGACGACATGTATTTAACGACAATTCCTCTTTCCTCTTCCACAAAATCTGAATTCTGTCTTGATATCAAAATGGTATAGTTTGGAAATTAATTCTCACTTCCCACCAAGTTTATTTAAGATCTTGCAACCCCTTCAGGTGTATGTTCTATTCACAAGAATATGGGTAAATAAGTTAGTTTGGGTAGACTTTCCTAAAACCTAACTAAAACACTAAAATCTTATTTCCTGCCAAGTTTGCTTTAAATGGAACAATATGAGTCTCGTGATTACAAGAATTTAAGGACTCTCTTCTCCCTCAAAGTTCAGAAAGAGCGCCAACTCTCAAAAGGCACTGCTGGGGCACTTGCTTCTACCTCCAACGTCTTGTATGTGGAGATCCGATAACCCATCCTGGTAGATGTTCCTGTCGCAAAAACCGAGGGAGATTTTTCCATCCTCTTGCCTTATCGTGTCAGATAAGGTCTCTAAAAGGCATAACTTATATTATAAGTTATGCCATTAGCACTTACATAATAAAAAAGTTTGGTTGAGATTCGGCCATCTTTCCGGTATTCCAATAACAAGATTTAGGTGGCCCTCTCCCCCTTCCTCAAAGAGAATAGACTGTGTTTGAAGAACCCAAGGTCCATCTTACTCTTACATACTAAAAAGTTTAATTACGACCCGATTACCACTTTTGCTCGATTTTGCATCTAGGAACCCTTCCCCCCAAAGAGGTCGATTCATTTATGCACCTTAAGGAAGTACAATTTTAGTACTGGTTTTTACATCAAAGTGGTTTAGCTGAGATCCGACAACCACTTCTGTTAGACGTCGTGAAGAAAATAATTTAGGGATGTCTTCTCCCTACGGCTTTAGACTGGTCTGGACATCCCAAGGCTAGAATACTAGCCGATACTTCATATCAACTTTGGTTTAGATTTGACTACCTTTTCTGGTTGATGTGCCATGACAAGATTCTTGCAAGACATCTCCCCTCCTCCCACAATTGATATGCATATGCACGCAAAATATCAGAGAATTCGATAACTGAAAATCCTGTTAAAAATAAGAATTTTAGGTTTCTAGATTACTTATACTTACTTAAGTCCCATCCATCCTCATGGGATGTCTTGGGACCACTCCTTCCAAAATCTGATGAACTAGGGCTCGATATGCTGTTCTGTCAAGTGCAGGTCGGGATAGTTGGGCAATGCGTTGTCGGTTGAAGTTTTTGATCCATCTTTTACGAGGTCTTCCCCGTGGTCGAAGTCCTTCAGTTGTTCTTTCAAGCGCGATCTTGGAGAGGCGTTCGGGATTCATTCGTTTTACGTGGTTGAACTAGCGCAGTTACTGTTTTTGGATTTTGTTCAGGATAGTGTCTTGTGACTTCAGCCTTTTTCGGACTTCTTCGTTTGTGACATGGTCAGTATATATGATCTTGGCTATCCGGCACAGACACCTCATTTCGAACGCAAGGAGGTTGCGCTCGTTGAAGGACGGAGGGTTGCGGACTCATTTCGAACGCAAGGAGGTTGCAGACTGTTGAATAGATGCACATTCGGATGGTTCGAAAGGTGGCTAGATTTCCAGATCTTTGACAGTCTTTTGAAGCTAGAGCTGGCAAGACCAAGACGGTATTTAATGTCGACAGTTTGGCAGTTGTCAGCTGTCAAGAGACTTCATAGGTAAAGGAATTGATCGACTGTTTCCACTTATTCACCGTCTATTACTATCGAGGGGGGAGGGGGGGTCATCTCCTTTCGTGAAGTGGACATCTGGTCGATATCATCCGCATATGCTAGTTTGTCAATTAGGATTTCTCTTATTTTGGCGCCATATTCGACGGGTATCAGGGAGAGGATGGCATGCAAAAACAGGCTAAAAAAAGTGCGGCAAGAGGATGTATCCTTGCAGGACTCCGGAAGTTGTTGAGAATTCACCTGAGAGCTCATCAGTGGTCAATACTTGACTTTTGAATTGGTTGTACATGTCCTCAATGATACTGACTATTTTATCGGGGACACCGCAGTGTCTTAGAATATACCACGAGCCTTTTCTCCATATTAGGTCAAAGGCGTGTCGGTAAAGAGCTGATGTCGGTAAAGTCAATAAAGAGCTGATAGAGGTCTCTGTTAAACTCAATGAACCGTTCCATCAGTTGATGCACAGTAAAGATTTGGTCAATAGTTGATCGTCCCGATGGAAAGCCAGCTTGATACTTGCCAAGAACGGAGGTGATGGTTGCTTGAATTCTGCGCAGCAGGATCTTGGTCAGGATTCTGGTTCGGTGGCTTGTGAGGCTGATGGACCGGTAGTTGTCACATTCTTTCTTTGAGACTTTTTTGTGTATTGGGACTATTGCTGCCTTGCATTGATGCCTGTAGATCATGTGGCTGATAAAAGACTGTGGTATAGGTCGACAACGTCTTCTGAACCAACATTTATCAGTTCAGCAGTGACACCATCTTTCCCCGGAACTTTTCCTCGCTTCAAGGATTCTATGACCGCTTTGGTCTCCCTTCTAAGTAGTGGTGGAGGGGAGTCTCGATCTATGATTGGGAAGGAGTTTAGGACATTTGAATCGGTTACATTACTTCTGGGTTTAGTTTCTCCTCAAAGTATTCCTTCCATCGTTCGAGCTTCATCATTGAAGGATCATTATGGGCGTTGAAGGATCTTTTTTGAAGGATTGCTTGCTTACTGTTTTGAAGAGTTTTTGGCTGTTGCCTTTTTCTTGAACTAGGTTTCGCTGTCCATGAACTTTTGGTCGATAAGGTTGCAAAGTGCCTTCCTGATTTCACGATAAACTTTCCATTTGAGATGTTTATAGGTGTCTCGGCTGCTTCGATGAGATTCTTTGTTATTTAGGGGTTTCTGGTTACAGAATTGAATTATTTCTTCAATGATCCAAGGCTTTTCGTCTTTGGCTTTTCTACCAAGGATGTCGTTTGCAGTCTCGAGGACTGCAGAAGAAGCATGTTCTGCCAATCGATCAATCTCTTCGGGAGTTGTGAGCGGAGGGGATGTAACTAAGGATGTCGCGGAGTTTCGTAGACAGGCTAGAGATGTATGTGACTTTTTGGTGGGGTCAAGGAGGAGTTCCGTTCGGAATCTTGGTAGTTTTGTGGTTTTTGGGAGACGTTTTGACCTCAACTCGAGTTTGGAGATCAGGAGAGTGTGGTCCGAGTCGAAATTTCCACCGGGTAGTGAGACAGTGTTCATTCCAGACGACTTCCATTGTTCGGATATCAGAACGTATTCGATCATATTTTCGGTGACTCCATCAGGGGATCTCCATATTACCTTTTGGTGTTGTCTGTGCTTAAAGGCAGTATTGGTGATGTAGAGTTCATTCTACCTGCCGAAGCCAATAAGCCGTTCTCCCCTTGCATTAAGACGGCCATGTCCGTGTGGGTCCATGACTTCTTTTCGACCAGCATGGTCGAAAACTGCCATCTATCGCATTAAAGTCACCCAACACGGATAAGTATATCATTTTTGGGGACCTGGTCAGTGACGCTTTGTAGCTGGTAGTAGAATTGGTCGCACTCCTCTTCACTTCAGGCTTAATCTGGGGTATACATCTGGACGACTGAGAGATTTGTGATGGGCCCCATTCAGGTGGATGGTTGCTATTTTTTTCGATACAGGAGTGAATGTCATTAATGTCCTTTTGAAGGCCGAAGAGAGGATGAAACCGATACCCTGCCGATGAACACTATCAATACGACCCGCAGGAAAAAAGTTGTTCCCTGGATGTTTTCTTCTCTGGTTCGAGGAAGGTGCGTCTCAGACAGACCGACTTCATCCCACTTGTATCTATCAATCTCTTTCAACACCAGATCAATCTTACCAGGTTTATCTGAAGTCCGGGTGTTGAGTGCGCCAATATTCAGAGTGTTTTTTTGCCAATATTAAACTCTCGTCCCGTCTGGGAGTCGTCCTAGGTCTATGATGGTCGCCAGCTTCCCTGTGCGTGGTAGCAAATTCATCGTTATTCTCTTTCCTGATGAGCATCAAATCACAAGAGTCGTCGGTTTCCCCGGACGCGGTAGCACTTCTGCTTTGATCTTTTGAGCCTGTGTTCATATTTTTGAAAAGAGAGGGTTTCTTGGCTGATTCATTGACAACGGCAAGCCACTCCTCTCCGTCAACTTGCAGATGCCGTTGTCCAAGTCTGGATCTTCCGCCCTTTTGCAGTTGCCCTCCTGGAGAGGATCCTCCCACGATGGTATCCTGCAGTACCATACAATTTAACCCATTTCGGGAAGAAGGTTTGCAACTAACGGGACGTATCCACACACCGGTGGGCCCTACTCAATGTCTTCTTCCTTCTCCACCTGAATTTATTAACCCCGGGCGAGGGTCCCAGTTTCAATTACGGACGCCCAGGGTCTAGGTCCCCCCTTGGTCCAAGCTTCCTTTTATGGAGGTACCCTACATATCTGTAGGACGTTCCTCTGTCTGCCACCTGGGGAAGCACTGAGTGGCCTGGAAGCCCTACTCAGAAGGTGACTCAGTAGGTACTCAGTGATCTGACTATCTAGAATCACATTCGTGATAAAAAAAAGTCTCTTCGAATCCCATTGGTTGATTTTTGTGACAAATTTCTATCTAACTTACTCAAGCTTTCTAAAAGTTGGTTTCCTGAAATAGTTTCAAAGAAGGGTGTTATGATATGATTTGTATGCTTAATTTTTTTTTATCCTGATTCTTCTTATTGTTCTAACAACTTAGACGATTTCTTGAGGATATTTAGGGTCTCTTACTTTGAGGAGAGATCAGTTTACTCAGTTTTTTGTAAGGTGGAAATATATAAAATTAAAAATTTAAATGCAACTTTTATGCTTAGCAATACCATTTATCGGCTTATTTAATTATATCCCTGTCGTAAAGAAAGTCTTGCAAAGAATAGAAACATATTTGAGTACATAAATATTTGTCTAATCTACTCATTGAAATATATTTCAGATTAACTATTAATTATATTGTATGTTGTTGTACCCTCAACAAAATTTAGTAGTTTGATGAGAGAGCAAAAATACAGTTTTAAATATTTATCGGGTAATTGTTTGTTTTTTTACTTGAGAATGCAATGGAGAAACCATTGGTACAATTAAAATATATAGTTGAATAATATGGCTTAATTTTAGTACACTTTAATCTTACTTTACATAATTATTAAGTGTCCGTAACACCATTGCCAATGGCGTGAGGCTATACAATGGATAACTGAAGCCAATATACCCAGAATATTTATACATTTAGTGTCCAGTTAGTTTCTGATTGTCAAGAGACTATACACTGTTTTGTGTCTCGGATAGGGAATTGAGTTGAAACTTCTAGGAAGTTTTTTTGGAGGGAGGGGGAGGTAAAAAGACTTATAGATTTATGTTTGAGGGAAGGGGGCTAATTTGGTCTTTTATCCTCGAAGAAAAGTGTACGCTACATATTTTTATTATTATTATTATTATTATTTTTTGTATGCTTGTCGTCCAAAAGTTTCTTCAGAATTATAATTGGTTGTCTTTGAGATAGAAATGTAAATACACCTCTGTCTGAATGATTGCCAGGATTGCCCTACCCCATATGAAGTAAATATACTTATGTAAATGCAACAATTGGATGATTTTGTCATTTTATAGCTCATTATAGGAAAAAAAGTATCACACATGCCCTTTTGTTTTGGGCCTAAGGACGCGAGGTGTTTGGAGGCTAAATTTATTAAGTTGATAAGTATTACAGGGCTGGAAGCAAAAATGAATGTATTTCTGGTTTGGACTTAAGTCTTTCGTTCTTTTGTTTTTGTATATTTGCTTATGTGTATGAAATTGAAGAATATTCACAAATACATCTTATTTTTAGGCTTAGTAAATTTGGCTATCAAAAATACTTAATGTTTGGTTGATAGCTTTTTTCATGTAAATCCTTATTTTTAGAGAGTTTTCTTTTTGACAAAAGTGTCAAAAGTAGTTTTATTCAATTTGTGATTCGAGATACTCGTAGAGAACACATTTTCTTCTAGATCCTCTTGACGCCTATATGATGGACGTTCAAACTGAGGCCCGTAGGTTGAAAAGACAAGTCCACAGCAATGACAAAAAAGGGCCTGGAGTGATGGTAATATCTGGAGTTGCTAAAAAAGCAGAGACAAAAAAGAAAGGCGAATTAATGGAACAAAATCAAGATGCCCTTGAGGTAAGAGTAAACCTTGTTGCTGCTTTTAGGATTTCTGCCTGAGAATATATGTTTAATTAGCTCAGCTATAGGGATATCCTAATTTAGAACCATTAATCTCTTCTGTGTTTATCTTAGGCTGGTAATAAACAACGTGAATGTTTCAGGTAGCGCTTGAATGAGCTTATTTTTCAAGTTTGATTTTTTTTTTTTGTTATAACCTAGTTACTCTTCTGTATACATTTCCAAATGGATCTTCTCCTAATTCAAAATACAATACCATGTTATGTTCTCAACACCTTAACAGAATCTAGCACATAATTTTTGCTTTTTCTAAGAGCCCGTGGCTTGAAGATGAGCTTGATGAAAGATACGCTTGAAGATACGCAATACTGAGAACAAAATACTTGGATATTGCAAGTTTCGCTTGAAGCCTGATCTATTTTTTGTCATTATCTTTTGCATGGTAAAGTAATCAATCTTTAAACTGGAATTATGCAAGGATCTCAATTTTACTGCAAAAACGAACTAAGGTCGGATTCAGTGCTAAAACGAGCTAAGTTCTGTTCATGAAATTTTGGTGATGAGACGCAAGATTCAGCTAAGTTCTGACTCGACACAAAATTTTGCAAGTCCAGATCTGTTGTGAAAATGGACTAATACCACGTTAATCATATAAACGACCTAAGTCTAAGCAGCAGAATTTCGGACACTTGATATGAAAATGGCTGAAGTCCCAAGTCATTGTGAAAAAGTGCTAAACCCAATCTGAGTACTGACCGGATGTGTATCAACAAGTGGAAGCATTGCTCCTAGTTTGAACTGTAAGCATGTAAGGATTTTAAATTGAGATCCAAAGTGGGAAAATAGCCCTATCAACCCCCCATCCCTTCCCCTCCCACCCCATACCACCAACTCTTCAGCAGAAAGCAAGTGTGCTGCACGTTGTTTGGATCCAAGCCGTTTAATTATTTCGAACTTGTATGATTGATGAATCAAAGTTCATCAATCATACTGAATCCCTCATACACCACCTTCCAGTATCGTCAGCTTTTTAGTAGGAAGGTAAGGATGTTGTGCCTTGTCTGAAAAAGAAAAAAGCAAAGATTTTCAATATCTATGATTGGAGAACCAAGAAGACAGTAAGTAAGTAAGTAAGTTTCTTTGTAACCCGCAATATAAAATAAATGCGGAGTAAAAAAAGAAAAAACAAAATAATATTATCCACAAGGAAATAATAAGAAAAACACAACATAAATAAGTTAACAATATCCATAGAATCACTAATCTGGCAAAAAAAAATAAGTGAGGGGGTCTATGGCACATATCTTTCTTAGAGTATTGGTCCTCAGATCCTTAACGATGTTGTCAATTAGCACTAGAGAGTCGACAATTCCAAAATAAGAAATAATCTTGTGATTTCTGTACCAAGTTGGCAAATATAGCAGGAAATTAAAAGATTTAAAATAGTCTCTCTTTAGCTGAAGACGGTCCTTTTTGCACATTAGAGGCTGTAAACCGGAAAGAAAAAGAATTGCAGGAGAAAAAAAACTATGGTAAAGTTTACATAAGCCTTGACGGCTTTATCCGCCTCTATTAGGCGAGATTTTACCATACGAGGATTGAATGCACTGCAGAGCGCTACCCACCAGAGACGAGTATATAGCCGAAAGAATATCAGAAAAAGTAATATCATTTCATCCTTGTAACATACTTGAATCGCGCTGTACCCACATGTAAAGGAGGAAGAGGGTTAGAAATAGTAAAACACAAAAACTCGCATTTTGGAGCATTTACAGAAAGTCCAATCATACTCAAAGTATTAATCAGAACATTTAGGTTCTTTGTGAGGCCTGACCTAGTATGACTGACTAGCAGAACATGATCAGCATAGGCAATGTGACTAACAGTAGTATTTTCTAAAAACACAGGAGACAGCATTCGCAAACAGTCCGCAAGCACAGTTTTAAAAATATACGGAGACAGCACACCACCTTGCCTGACTCCCTTCTTTACTGAGATAGGCTCGGGTATATCAGACATCCATTTTAACCAAACCAACGAATTTGAATACCAATATTGAAAAACTTTTACTGCGGAAGAATTAATTCCTGCTTTAACTCAGCAGTGGAGCGCTTGCGAATGTACAACGTTGTCAAAAGCGCCCGAGATATCAACCGAGAGCAAAAAAAGTGGCCTTTATTGCATTTTTGCCGAGACTAGCAACTGACCAAGTATATGATGGGCTTGAGAACCGTCTCTGAACCCAACTTGATAATCAGAAAAATCACATTTAGTCAAAACTTCAGGCAATACGACATGCTCGAACAGCTTCCTCATGGAGCGGGAAACTATAATTGTTCGATAACGGTAACACTGATCTGCGTCCTGTCCCTTTTTCAAAACTGATGTTACGATTCCCGAAAGAAAACTATCTGGAACTAACGACTGGGCTAAACACATCTGGAATAGAAGCTGAATGTGTGTTACAATAATGGACTCTTAATGGTGAAGTGACGGTAACAGAGACCATCCATATCCGGAGCAATCAATTTCTTAACATTTTTAAAATCCCAATAGATATCACCACTAGATATTGACAATATATGGACTTGCCTACGAGCTCGAGGAACAGTATTATGCAATACGGAAGAAAACATTGACTTGAGAGAATGATTAAATGTAGAAAAAACACGAGTAAAATGAGTAACAAAATCACTGATTTTGATCATAGAAACGGTAGCAGACACACACTTGCTGCCAATAATTACATTGGACCAAGACTTCTATTTCGAGGGACCATCCAAACCATTTAGGTGGGCATGACGCAAATAAGATTTAAACTGAGATTTCAAATTTTGCTTATTTTTATATACTTTACCAGGCTTGGGCCGATCATAAGCAATCCAAAGGCGAAGCCAAAACTTCGCGGGTTGATTAGCTTTTTTCACTTCTGGGCACACATTCCTAAACAGTTTTCTGGTTCCGATTTTAAAACGTTCATCCGGAACTGAAACTAAAGCAGCTGATTTCAAACAAGGCACGATCTGGTAATAGTAACAATTTAAATCAATCTTAGCTGTCGGTGACCTTACAGAGGTTTGTAAAAGGTGAAAAGGTACTTACAGGATTGATAATAACGAGCAAAGAACATACAAATAAACTTCAGAATTTACTCGTTTCCAATTTGGCTTATCAAACCATTTATTATGGTAAGAAAAACGGTTATAAGCCAGTAGAGCAGGCGTCTCAATTTCACGAGTTAAAGGCAAGCGATCATCCTCAATTTTATCATCCAAAACAATGCCAGGAGGAACCACGAGAGATCTCCTTGAAACTATAATATGATCAAGATTTGATCTAGCACCATCACGGTTATGAATGTAGTCAAACTGTTTATCTTTATTGACTAACTGATAGCCACTAGGCAAAGCATCAAAAACAGGTCACTTCTTTTAGATTGGGACAGAATATTAACATTAATATCACCAGCCACAATCCAATTTAATCCCTGATTGGTCACTCTTAGCATAAATGTCTTGAATTCCTATCAATAACCCTTGCAAATACACAGGAAAGACATTTTCGTGCAATTACCCGGCATATATACATGGACGAAGACCACATTAAAGCATGTTTTTGCCAGTAAATTATGATCAGAATAAATAAGCTCAGGTTTCTTAGTGAGGTGAACTAAAGTTGCAAGACCCCCAGAGGGTCGACCGCGCGTTTTTTTAGCTTCACGTACAAACGTGTGGTGGGTGGGTGACCGTTTCAGAGTATCTGTATTGACTTTAGTTAGAAAATGTTCCTATAGGAAAACTATATCATAATCAAGAAGCTAATCAATAAGAAGATCTTTGTCTTTGGTTCCGTTAATATTAAGTGAAACGAAGCGAAATCTATTGCCACTAACAATCATTTTTTATCCTTATTCAGAGTTTTTTTTTAACACTGGGCATCTGAGACTATAGGAAACATGATTTCCCCCGCAGTTGGAGCAATTCGGGCTTTCGGTGCAAGGATTATCACGTGTGTTACAATATTAATGTAACACATTAATGAGGTTAGATTAACTCTTGATATCTACTCCGCAAAAATCTGCCATGCACTTTTGTGTGCTAAAAAAAGGGCAGTTCCTCTTAAAAAAATACGTGTTGGTACCCAAGTTCCCGGGTGGTCAGGAAATCTAGCACTGTCTGATAGATAAGGTGAGCACTCTACACATCATTAATGGAAGCTATCTATTTGTGCGTCACCTCAGCCTTCTCATACAAATGATATTTGTTACAGGTATTGTTCCATCCTCGTTCTGCATTGGTGATCTGACTTCGATTCCCAAAAAAGGGAAATCTGAGCTGCAATGTTCCTCTTTCCGTCCCATCACCGTCTCTACTACGATATGCAAATTTTTCGAGCTTCTTTTTCTTGATGAGTTAAGACAGAAGCGTTACGTTCCCCCATATCAGTTTGGTTTTCAGGCTAATCCTGGCTGTTCTCATGCTCTTACAGCAGTTTTTACTGCCCTCACCGACGCTGAATCTTCGGGAGAAAGTATGATCCTCGCTGGACATGACGTTAAACGTTCGTTCGATTCCTTAATTCATTCGTCCATGCTTCTTCACATGGCAAGGCGAGGCGTAAACCCATCAGTTTTCCATGTTCTCAGGGATTTATATATGAATCTAAGAGTGCGTTTAAAACTCCCATCCCGCTTCCCCCTGCAATCCGCTCTTCATCAATCCCAATATAATTGCATTAATTCTCGTGTGAGGCCAAACTCTACGAATGCCTCGAATATCCTTGTGAATCCTCAGTACCCTATCCTCGTTAAGAAAGGGACTAGACAGGGAGCTATCACCTCCTCAGCCCTGTTCAATTATAGTGTCCTGGAAGCTCAGACAAAGTGTCTTCCTTCATGCATTCTTGGGAGAATCGATATGTCTCTTATTTGTTATGCTGATGACATCTTGAATCTCGGCCGTACGATTCAGCGCATTGAGCAGCATTTCAAAATCCTCAAAGATGAATATTCAAAAATCGGTCTGTCTTTTAATCCTGAGAAATCCGAAGTTATCCTTTTCAATTGGCGAAATCCCTCTACTTCTCTTCTAAATATGGACGGTTCTCTTGTTAAACCCGCAGACTATATTACATACCTGGGCCTTCCAATTGGCACATCTATAGGCCACACACGTCGTTTGCTGATTTCTCACGTTGAGCGTAAAATTAGCATTTCTTACGCTGTAATCGTAAAAAGCAAACTACGTCTCAACCGTTACCTTCTAGCACAACGCCACAGCCCTTCCACATCTGCTTTACATTGCTTCTTTCTGGAAATTCTTTACAGTTACAGTTATATAAAAAGCACCTAAGATCAATCTTCTTCAGATTTGCTAAATATCTTCTACATTTGCCCCCTTGGACAAGAAACCGTAAAATTATTTATTTGTATAAGCTAGCTGACCCTAATATTAGCATTAATAAATCTCTATCCCGTTTTCAAAGTAAGTTTAATCATCCATGGTCACCAATTTGTTCACAATAGTTTTTTTGTATTAATGTAATGCATGTAATAAATTTTTTTTCCTCTTCTCTATTTTTTTTTGTCATTTTAGTGATTATTCCGTATATGTACCTTTTTTTTTGACGGGTATTAAATGAATAATAATAATATTAGTATTAATAAATCTCTCTCCCGTTTTAAAAGAAACTTTTATCATCCTTTCGTTAGCATCATTGTTCGTATTAATGTAATGAAGAGTTTTTATTGTCATGTATTTGAATTTTCAATGTGTGTTTGTGTCGTTCTTTTTCTTCTTTTTTTTTCTTTTTGTTTTCTTTAATGACTACTCCCTCTACTGTACCTATTGTACCTTTTTTTGACGGGCAATAAATGAATAATAATAATAATAATAATGTCCAGCAGCGCACCGTGAACACTTTTGATTAGTCGATGGGAGTGGGCAATTTCCGACAATGTGGTTCGGCGATTGACAACGGTAGCATCTAGGAGGTAACTTCAGAAAACGTCTAATTTTAAAAAAGCTCGTATCCCAAACACAAACCTTCGTTTATAGCTTTGTTTTAGGCAGCATCGTCTAGAAATTCAAGGCGGAAGGATCCAGAATTTCCAATTTGAGTTGCATCAACGAGACCGGGAATCATACTAATAAGCTCTGATTTTTGCACAACAACAGGGATGTTACTCACAATACCAAGCACTTTTTGATTAAGGACATGAGTGAATACACTTAGCTGACTAGTTGCAGCGGCGGCGAGAGAGTTGGCTGAGTCCTTATGTTGGGCGTGGACGGATTTTCTTGTCTTGGCAGGATCATATATCCAATTGTCGATTTCATGAGAGTCATTTAGGATATCAAGGGTCTCCTTGCGCTCAATAGGATCTTTGAGGCTAACAGGTGGGTTTTTTATAGTGTTAGCATGAGACAGTTTTAAAGCGATAGAGCACTCCTATATTTACAATAGAAAGTATTCAGCTTGTCCGGTCGGGGGAGCGCTAACACATTCAGGATAAGAATACAGCGTGAGCAAAGAAGAATTAAAACGATACTACAAAGCGCAAAAAGAATTAACAGGACTAAGTGGTCCTTTAATAAGGTGGCGGATAACAAAGACTCGCAGACCAACATCCTCAGCATCATACTTTGCAATAGTATCGATAATATCGGACACTTAATAAACGCATTTTTACCCACTCTTTTAGCCTGAATTTCCCCAGGAGGGCAAAACTAGAAAATTAACCTCCCTGCTTCAGAATCTTGGCCAAGTGTGAAAAATTTAGACGTATCTTTCTTCATAACATGTACCAAAAAGACTTTTTTGATGCTATTTTTGACATAATTTAGAGCAGGACAATAGACGAGCATTCTAGCGGTCCACTCCATCAGCATCGAATGCTGAATACATACAGAATGAAGGAACCTAGGAACAAAGGAAGTGTAAGGACCCCCTCAACTGTCCCCCGCAATTTACGGGTTACTTAATACCGGTGGGTACAAGACGTCGCTTGCGGGAGGTTCCTTCCCCTCTTCTGCTTATTCTCAGTATGCTTCTTAACGATAAGAAATCAAAAATGGCGCTTTAGAAAATTGATAATGCAGATTGCGAGCCAATTTACCCGAGAAAAAAGATGGCACAGATAACAACACCCAGGTACAAGGGCTTATTCTAATAATTGGAGAAGGTCATACAAACACTACTTGACAAAAAATCTATCTTTAGAGGGTAAACAACAACAGGAAAAGACGTCAAAATAATTCAGAAACCTATTTCTGATTGGAGAACCAATAAGACAGTGACGCATTTCTTCAATCGGAATCACGCAAGAGTTTTCAGTTTGTGTAATTAGAGAATCTAGATGGTTCATTGGCCTTTCCTATATCCCACCACACTGCTAAATTTTAGCAAAAAGTTTTGTATGTTGTACCTTGTTGGATTAGAAATTATATAAGGATTTTCAACCTGTATAATTGAAGGCACGGTGCTCCATCATTACCACTATCTCCATCGCCAACTTTTAAACAGAACTTTAGGCAGGTTTTCTTTTTCTCTCATTGGCTTGAATCTTGTGGGACAAGAACTTTGAGGCTAGGGGACAGAGGGGATATATTTTGACAGGCACGTGCTATGAGCGCTACCTACCTTCTGCATAAAACTACCCGGATCCGCTTGAAACTTGATGGGCATATAAATGCAGTTTAATAGATTTTTCAGAGAAAATTTTAGACCGCTGGCTTTTTAGGTCGATGCGTTGGTAGGTTTCAAATTTTTAGGAATCGGAGTTCCCTTAACTATACTACTACTACTACGAACAACTCACCGCAGCACCAAGCCGCCTGAGGCCAGCGCAGCTACGCACGCTCCTTCACCATCCCAATCTATTCAAAGCCTCCCTCATTACACTCTCCCACCCCAACTAAGGATGACCCGCTTTCCGTTTAGTCCTAGACGGTTCGCTGAAAAGTAAAATCTTTGGCAATCTGTAATCGCACCATCCGCAGGATGTGTCCTAGCCATCTCAACCTTTCTCTCATTATAGCTCTATTTTTTTAATATTTTCAAAGCATCCTCAAGTTCATGTGATTTCACTGGTTGAAGATAAATAGATGTATCGCTTGCTTCAGAAAGAAAATTCTGGAATTTACCATCACTTTTTTCGCACTCCAACGACGTCGATAATTTTTGCCCCACTTCTGAAAAGCGGCCACGAAAGTTATTAGCCACATCGCTGTCAGACTCCTAAGGCTGATTACTGGGAATTATTAGTTCACTATTTGGGCTTATGCTATATATATTGGCCTTTAGAGTGACTAAGTAAGATAACATCTCCCGCGCAAGTAGGCCTAATAAAAGAGGCATCCCACCCCCTAGAGATTAGGGTTGTAGAAAAAGAACGAAGACAATCCGCCAAACATACATTAAAAATATAAAGGGATGAAACTTCACCTTTTCTTGCTCCACAATCAAAATAAAGTAGATTAGAATTCAAATATTAAAACCTAAAACAAGAGGGGAAAAAATTATATACTATTCAGACTAAAAAAGAGCAAACTAAAAAACCGTGCATAAATTATTTGGAACAAGTAAATGAAACCATAAAAAGAACAGAAGTTAGAATGACTAATATACTCAAACTTAAAACACACTGTCCCTTCGAATCCCCTAAAGGGCTTATATTTTTTAACTAGCATATTTAGAAAAGAAAGAAGGATGGCAAAATGAGCTCAATTATTCAAATTCTAAGCGTCTCCTCGTAAGTTTTAGCTGCTAAATTATGTTATTGCAGTTGCAGTGGTGACACTGAACACCATATAGGGGGAATAATAGTAGTGGGAAATGCTTGGCAACACAATTTTTTGGTAAAGGAAAGTTTCCTTGAGCTTTTTTGCTCTTTCAGACCCATGACCAAGGTTCTATTCAAGACTTTAAGTTTTCTTCTTTCTGAAGCATCAGATAGAATTAAAAGTAAAAAAGATTTACATAATAATTTCAGAGCTTAACTTTCTTTTGTCCTGAAACATAAAAAAAAACTATAGAGACGAAAAATGATCAAATAGAAACAATATAAAAAAAAACAACAATATTTTCTGAGCGATACTCTTCTCTCCTATATGAAAGCTGGGTATAGAGATTCTTCCCCCCAAGATTTTTGTCTTAATCTCCTGAGATTTCCTTTTATAACATATTAAGATCTGTGTTCGGATGATATTTGAAGATTTTGGGGGCATTTTGTTGGGCCAAAAAAAGGGAACATTAGAATTTTGAGCCTTATTCCTATCTTTTTATAAACAATCAATAAGGAAAATATGTTAGTATGCATTGAACCTGCGGTTTTTATTTTGCCTAAAAACAATTTCTTCTGGAGCATCCTGCCTCTTTCTTCCTCTTCGGACTCCCTTCTGTCACACTGTTCGTACCTATAATCCAGATTGCAATATTGAGTCCAAAGTAATAGATATTGCTCTTTTAACCATGTTTTGTGTCCTAAATTACATTCCATTTTCAGTATTCTTCGGAAGAAGAAAGGGATGAGGACGAACTAGAAAAAATTGCCTCCGGACTTCAAGCAAAGAAGAAAGAACTTCCTAAAATCGATCACCAAAACATTGAATACATGCCATTCAGAAAGAAGTTTTACCTTGAAGTTCCAGAAATTGCAAGAATGAGTCCAGAGGAAGTTGAGGCATACAGACAGGTAGCTTGATCTTTCTTCCTTGTCAAACAGTTCCTGGTAACGAACTGTAAGTAAGGAGTGACCCGACTCAATAGTAACCGAAACTCTAAAAAACGGAATTTTGATACCAATAGGCACATTAAAAGAATCGGATTTCATGTTGATTCTAAATATATAAGTTTCATCAAGTTTAGTCCTACCCATCAAAAGTTATAACCTTGAGAAAGTTTGCCTCATTTTAAAAAAAAGGGGGAAACACCCCCTAAAAATCATAGAATCTTAATGAAAATCACACTGTCAGATTCAACGTATCAGAGAATCCTACTGTAGGTGTTTCAAGTTCCTATCTGCACAAATGTGAAATTTTCTATTTTTGCCAGAAGAAAGATCACGGATGTGTGTTTATTTGTTTTTTTTCCAGGGTTAATCGTATCGACCCAGTGGTCCTAGAATTTCGCGAGAGGGCTCATTCGAATCTAAATTAAAAGTTCTAGTGCCATTTTTAAGTGACCAAAAAACTGGAAAGCAGCTATGCCCCCCCCCCCCACGCTAATTTTTTCTCAAAGTCACCGCATCAAAATTTTGAGATAGCCGTTTTATTCAGCATAGTCGAAATATCTAATAATTATGTCTTTGAGGACGGCTTAATCCCCCATAGTCTCCGGGGGAAAGGCTGCAATTTTTAAACTTTGCCCATTATTTACATATAGTATTGGTTATTGGTAAATATACAGACGTTTTCAGGGGGGATTTTTTTCTGTTGGGGGAGAGGGATTGGGTTACGTGGGAGGAATTTTCCACGAGGGAAGATAATTTCCACGAAGGGGCGCTGGATTTCCCAGCGTTATTTAAAAAACAATCAGAAATTAAATAAAAAACAAGTCTTTTCAACTGAAAGTAAGGAGTAACATTAAAACGTAAAACGAACAGAAACTATTACGTATATGAGGGGGTTCGTAGCCTCCTGAATACCTCGTGCTTTACGCTAATGTATTTTTATTAATTTCAAAAGAGCTATTTATTCTAGTTTCATTTATGAAACTAGACCCCTGAATCATTTATGATTCAGGGGTCATTCTTAAAGAATAGAACAGAATTCGAACTTTAGCGTAAAGAGCGAGGTATTGACGAGGCTGCGAACCCCCTCATATTACGTATATAAGGAAGTTCGCCCCCTCGTCAATACCCAGCTCTTTACGATAACATTCGAACTTTGTTAAATAATGGCTGATATAAGCAATAATTTGTTTGTGTTGTTTCCCGCCCAATCTTTAACATTTAACTTTACCTTACGAAGCTTCATAACTAGGATTTTTTTTGTGATAATAAACCAAAGATAAATTATGTCATCGGCTGTTGTTGTTATTAAAAAAAAACAAGTTTTTTCCAGCTGAAAGTGAGGAATAACATTAAAACTTAAAACCAACATAAATTATTACGTACATCTTTTAAAGATATTTTCTTTCATTCATTTCAGTGATTTGAGAATTGCTCAACTTGTGATTTTCATTTTCATTAAAAGAGTTTGATCCTCTTTGGCCGTTTTGCTACTATGTCTTGCAAAATTAGTCCCGCAAATATCGCTAATTTAAATTACGCGGGAGAATTTTTCCATAGAGAAATTTCTCGTAGGGGAAGGGAATTTTCCATGGAGGGGTAGCTGGATTTCCTGAAATTATTTAAAAGACGATCAATTTTTAAATAGAAAAAGTTTTTTCAACTGAAAGTGAGAAGCAACATTAAAACTTAACAGTAACAGAAAATATTACGTATTTGAGATGGGTATCCTCTCCTCAATAGCTCGCTCTTACGCTAAAGTTTCTTTTTTAACTTTTAGAAGAGGTTATTATTCTAACTAAACAGCCTTTGTGATTCAGGAGTCACTCTTAAATAAGTGAAAATCAAACTTAGGTTATTAGAAGGTTATTATTAGTAAAAAAAAAAAGTAAAATTATTATGCTAATT
The DNA here is from genome assembly GCF_049724085.1 of Artemia sp. Qi Xiang Cuo. Lineage (NCBI taxonomy): Eukaryota > Metazoa > Arthropoda > Branchiopoda > Anostraca > Artemiidae > Artemia > Artemia sp. Qi Xiang Cuo. The sequence goes on from NC_142806.1 coordinate 35,728,285, forward strand.
TCTTTTTAATTATTCATGTACGGTGAGCCAAATTCAAAACCTGCATGAATTCAAAAACGTTCAGAAATTAAATTAAAAACAAGTTTTTTTTAACTGAAAGTAAGGAGCGACTGTTGGGACCTTTGGCCCCTTTTGTTTCAGAAAAATGCCTTTTTATAAATTTAACTTTATTTATGTTGAATATCTAAACCCCCAGGAAAGTTTTTATTACGATGTCTAAAGAATCCAGTAATTAGCGAGTGGTTGAAAAAGCCAGTTGAGCGATGACTCATACTGCTTAAATTTAGATCAAAGGATGCTAGGAGTTTGATTTGATTCAGCCATTCATCGCCTTTGGTCAGAGGTGCGCGCGCAAGCGCGCGTCTGAAAGTGTATTGATTAATTGTAAGATTTTTACCTTTAGTTCCGTTTTGAGTTCTTATATACAACGTGTTGTGAATACAGTAAGGTTTTTTTATGTACTCTTTTAACTTTTCAGCTTAGGTCGAAACTAAAGAGATAGCTAGAAAACCTTATCGGTAAACTTTGGCTTTAAATGTGGCCATAGACCCTCCGATCACGTTTTGTATACGGAACCGTTGGAGTAACCGCGGAAATCCCACTTATTTGGGGCCAAAGAGGGATCTTCTCCCTCCAGTAAGTGGCATAGCAACTCTTTGCGCCATTTTTGCCTTTAATAAGTGGTGACTGCCGCACGTTAAGCATCCAATAAGTGGTGCCAGCACCCGGTACTCCCCCTCCAAGAAGTGGTGGCAGCAAGAACAGGAATTATTAACAGCGTTGCTAATAAAAGAATTCCACGTTTTCGAAGAGACGATTAATTTGGCCTAGAAAGTAGCCTATTGTGGTGACATATAAAAAGACAAAATTACGCATTTAATTAATAGAATTACAAAAGTCTATAATGGGCTGTGTGCCTTGTTAGACAAATATAAAGAAGAATAATATGAAATTGATAAGTTGAGTTTACAGTAGGAGAATCTCCGTATTTAAAAGTATTAGAGGGTTTAAGGGTAGATAAGAAAACGTTGGGAGTTGGGTTATTAGTTGAGTGAAGTGACGGACTTAGATATAATCTTCAGTGACGAAGGTTATAAGAGCATTGAGAACGGGAAATTAGGAGAATTTGTCAATTTGTGAGCATATTGGACAAGGAAGGTGGAAGGCACCTGTCCTATTGAGTAATCTCCCCAGGAGGAGATTACATTTGGAATGTGATTATCAAGGGAGGATGAGTGATTTGTTTTGCAGGTCAGTTCCCCTGTTTCGTTTTAGTCCAGCTAATTCACTAGTAGAATATTAGCTCGGTTTTTTTGATTATTTTCTCATCCAACCCCTGTTAATTCGTTTTTTGGAGATATATTTCACTCGCGTAAAACTACTTATTGTGAAAGAAGTCGTAATTCCCTAATGAAGTCTATACATTCCGGTTATTTGAAAAATTGTTGAATCTCATTACACGGAGCTGATAATTCACAATAGTAATTGCGTATCATAATTTTTGCGTGTGCAAATTGTTGAGCTTACCAAGATTGAGTAATTGAATAAGAGATAATATAATCCACCGGAGATACGGGCCATTTATCTTAGGAGGGAGGTGTTGGAACCCTTGGTCCCAGTTTTTTCAGATAAATGTCCCTCCCAGATTCATATCTTTTGGCCCCTTAATTATTTTCCTTCCTTAAGTAATAAATATTAATTTTACTTTTATTTTTGACGCCATTTTGGGTCCTCTTAACTGCGTACGTGCTTAATAGACCACGAGGTGAAGAATTGCGCAGTTAAGGAGGTCGGCCAGTAAATTAGTAAGTCCAAGGATTGGCTGGAAAGATTCATTACCACCCTCGTAACCCCCGCCGCAGCACGCGGCTAGCGGGCTGGGAGGAAGGGTCCATTTTTTAGTTAGTTCTTTTATACAACGTGGAGTGATTACAGTAAGCTTTTTTTTACAATGTACTCTTTTAACTTTTCAGCTTAGGTTGAATCTAAAAGAGTTGGTTATAAATCTTATCGTTAAACTTTGGCTTTAAATGTGGCCGTAGACCATCCGATAACGTTGGTATATACGAAACCATTGGAGTAACCGCGGAAATCCCACTAATTTGGGGCCAAAGAGGGATCTTCCCCCTCCAGTAAGTGGCATAGCAACTCTTTGCGCCATTTTTGCCTTTAAAAGTGGTGACCCCGCACAATAACCCTCCAATAGCGACATTAAAACTTAAAATGAACAAGAAATTATTCGGTATATGAAAGGGGCTGACCCCTCCTCAACGCCCCACTCTTTACGCTGAAGTTTGACTTTTCCTCACAACTCTACTTTTTAAAACAAAAAAAATTTTAGCGTAAAGAGTGGGGCGTTGAGGAGGGGACATCCCCTTTCATATACGAAATAATTTCTGTTCGTTTTAAGTTTTAATGTCGCTCCTTATTTTCAGTTTAAAAAACTTGTTTTTTTAATTTGATATTTCTAAGCAAACGAAAATTCTGTCGCCGAAGTGCTGTTATGTAGACGAATACAATAAGTTTATATTTTGACTGAATCAAGAAGAGTTGGACAATACAACTGCTTCTATAAAGAGCAGTGAGTTGTGGAGTTTCAGATATACAAATACAATTACAAAAAGTTCCACCCCTCACTAAAAGAAATATAAGAAGACCCCTCCCAGAAAATTTTAGGGAAAATTAAGTTACAATGCACAAAGAATGGAAATTTACGGATTACAGCTTGCTTATCCCCTTATCAAACCTTAATCAGCATTCTACTGCATAATGTCTGACTTTCTACTGGTTATGACCTTTGAGGCTCATCTGCATAAAGTGAGCCCGGCCGAATACCATCTAGTATTTTTGAGGACCCTCCCTTACGGAATAGGCTTACTCTGAAAGAATGTATTAAAATTTATAACATTCCAGATGTTTCAGCTGAAAAAGCAACTTTTCCGAAGAATTTCATATGTAGGCTTCAAAATTTTTGATAGCCATTTTGTTCAACGTAGTTGAAAGTTTTGGGAATTAGGTCTTCAAAGATGTCAACCCCCCCCCCCCACTCCCCCACCCACAACCACCAGGGCAAGGGTTGTCAGTTATGCCCTGGGGAGGGCATATAAGTGCGCTTTTTAATATTCGAAAGTGATTGAAGGGCAACTAAACCCTCTCTCATGCCCACCATTTCCCCAAACACATCCTATCAAAGTTTTGAGATAGCCATTTTGTTCAACGTAGTTGAAAGTTCTGGAAATTATGTATTAGAGGATGTCAAACCCCCAGAGCCCCAGGTCAAAGGTTGTAAGTTATGCCCTGGGGCAATATAAGGTTTGTATAGATAGCGTTGTCGTAAAAATTTCAAAACAGGTTCATTCAATCGGAGATTAAGAGGGCTAGTGCCCTTTTTAAGGGTCGAAAGTGATTGGAGAGTAACTAACCCCCTTCTCACGCCCACCATTTAACCAAACACATCCAATAAAAATTTTTATATAGCCAGTTTGTTGAACGTAGTTGAAAGTTCTGGAAATTAGGTCCTTGAGGATGACAATCCCCCCCCCCCCACACACAGTCCTCAGGGCTAAGGTTGTAAGTTATGCCCTGAGGGCATATCATGTTTTTATAGAAAGCGTTGTCGTAAAAAATTCGAAAAGGGCTCATTCGATTGGAAATTGAAAGGAATATTGCCCTTTCAAATTTTTATGGAAGGAATGGATGTTTAACTTCAGATCAGGCTCAGTTTTTCTCCCTGAAAAAGACTATGTCAATATAAAACTAACAGAAATTAATCAAAAAAACTTTCTGCACAAAATATATTTTTCAAAAAAAGTAAAGAACTCCATTAAACCAAAAATGAACAAAAATAGAATCCAATAATTTACCAAGCATACAACTACCACAAATCATTATCAATAAATAAATGAAACCCTAAACAAACAGAAATTAAGATAAGTCAAACGCAATACGAGCAGAACTTAATCTGAGTAGGGTTCTAAACCTATGCTTTCTAAAAGCCAGAATATAATTTGTACTTTATTGGAAAAAATTCTTTTAAATGTTTTCACTTTTACAACTTTAAGAAATAAAAAACTAATTAAGATTTCAAGGAATAAATATCAGCGTATGTACATTAAACTGACAATGCATATTTTTTTCAGTAAATTCATTTGAATATTTTTCAGTAAAGTACAAATTTTATTCTGGCTTTTAGAAAGCATATGTTTTAGAAGCCTAACCAGATTAATTTCTGCTCGTTTTTACTTATTTCAATTTCTTGGTGTGTTGGGTTTCATTTATTCATTGATACTGATTTTTGGTAGTTGTCTGCTTGCTAAATTATTTGATTCTATCTTTGTTAATTTTTGGTTTATTGGAGTTCTTTACTTTTTTTTGAAATGCTTATTTTGTGCAAAAAGTTTTTTTGATTAATTAAATTAAAAAAACAAGTTTTTTCCTACTGAAAGTAAGGAATAATATTAAAACTTAAAACGAACGAAAATTATTGCTTATATCTTTTCTTTTGATCTTTTCTTTTGATCTTTTCTGTCATTTGAGAATTGCTCAACGTGTGAACTTCAGTTTCATAAAAATAGTTTTGATCTCTTTGGCCATTTTGTTACTATGCCTTATAAAATTAGTTCCGACAATATCGCTAATTTAAGTTGCGTGGGAGAATCTTTCCATTGAGAAATTTCTCGTGGGGGAAGGGAATTTGCCATGTAGGGGAACTGGATTTCCCAATATTATTTAAAAAACGATCCGCAATTAAACAAAAAAAAATAGTTTTTTCAACTGAAAGTAAGAAGCAACATTAAAACTTAAAACGAGTAGAAAATATTACATATATGAGATGGGTTGCCTCTCCTCAGTAGCTCGCTCTTACGCTAAAGTTGCTGGTAGCAACTTAATTAGAGGGGTAGCTGGATTTTCTGACATTATTTAAAAGACGATCAGCAATTAAATAAAAAAACAAGTTTTTTTAACTGAAAGTAAGAATCAACATTAAAACTTAATAGGAACAGAAAATATTACGTATATGAGATTGGTTGACTCTCCTCAATAGCTCGCTCTTACGCTACACTTTCTTTTTTAACTGTTAAAAGAGGTTATTATTCTAATTAAACAGCCTTTGTGATTCAGGAGTCATTCTTAAATAACTGGAACAAAAATAAAACTTAGGTTATTATACTACTACTACTAATAACTCACCGCAGCACCAAGCCGCCTGAGGCCAACACAGCTACGCACGCTCCTCTTCCACCCCAAACTATTCAAAGCCTCCCTTTTTACACCCGCCCATGAAGTTCGCATTTCCTTTAAATGTTTCTTTATGACGTCCTCCCACCCCAGACGAGGACGACATGCTTTTCGTTTAGCCCTAGACGGTTGGCCGAAAAGAACAATCTTTGGCGATCTATAATACTTCATCCGCACAACGTGCCCTAGCCACCTCATCCTTTCTTTCATTATAGCCCTAGAGAGCCGTATTGAATCACATTTTTCGTATAGCCTATTGTTTGAAATACGGTTAGTCAGCCGGGTACCAAGAACAATCCTTAAGCAATTTTTCTGGAAAAAATCCAGCAAATCTTCATCCGCTTTTCGGAGCGCCCATGCTTCAGAGCCGTATTTGACTACTGTCATCACTGTAGCTTCTAATATTCCAGTCTTGGTTTGCAGGTTTATCTTCCTATTCTTCCAAACTTTTTTTTTACTGTTAGAAAACACCATGTGCCTTGGTTGTTCTATTTTCAACATCATCATTGCTCCTACCGTGTATACTAATTATGCTACCGAGCTAAATGAAGCTATCCACCTGATCAATATTTTTGTCATCAAGCGTCACCTTTACATCTTCACTTATTCCTAGCCTTAGTGACTTAGTCTTTTTAACATTTTCAAATCCTATTCTAGCACCCTGAACTCGCAAAACCTCTAAAACTTCATTCATTTTGCTCACACTTTCATCTAGGATGCTTAAATCATCAGCATCTAAGTCCAGGAGACTTTTTCCTTCCCTTTTGATTCCGTGGTCTCCCATTGCCTTTCCTGTGCTCCTTAAGACAAATTCCGTCAAAATAATCCATATAAAAGGGGATATAACACTATCCTACTTAACTCCTGATTTAATGCAAAACCAGCTACAAACCTCATTTCCTACCTTAACCACAGCAGTGTTATTCTAGTACACAGCACTAATCACTTTAATGTATTTGTCTGGTATACTATACAAGGATAACACCTTTGCTAAAACTTTTCTATCAGCTGAATCAAACGCTTGCTCATAATATATTAAACTGAGGACTAAAGGTGTTTGAAAACTCAGGCACTTCTCAATTATTAGCCTAAGAGTGAAAATTTGGTCAACAAATCCTCTGCCTTTTCTAAAACCGCGGTATACTTCTCTTAAAAGTTTGCCTGCAGCATCTCTCAGTCTAAAAAGTATCATATTACTAAGTAATTTACTAATTACAGAGACCAGACTAATGCCTCGATAATTACCACACTCACTTTTATCACCTTTCTTATAAAGTGAATTAATTAAGGTTTTCCTAAAATCGTTCCTCTTTACTTCTCCTTTTTCAAAAATCATATTCATAATCTTCAGTAACTTATTTCTCACCTCAGAGCCACCATATTTGAGAAACTCATTTACTACCCTATCAGCACCTGGAGCCTTATTTTTTTTAATCCTTTTAGTAATGTTGCTAATTCTTCCTCACAAAATAAATCTTCCTTCACATCCGAGGCATCACAAGCTGTTTCATTTTCCTCTTTATCTTTTCCTGCAACTCTATCTCGGTTAAGCAAAGTCTCAAAATTTTCGGCCCATCTCTCTTTATTTTTTTCCTTATCGCTAATTGCGGCCCCATTCCTATCTTTAACTGGGCCAAGTCCGGATTGACTACTCCCTCTCAATTTGTTAACATGCCAGTACAATATTCTACTATTATGCCGTCTAGCTGAATCTTCCAGATCCTCAGCAATTTTATCCATGGCCTCAACTTCACACCTCCATAATTCATATTTTAATGCTTTCTCCACTTGCTTTACATTTCTTTTGTTTGCATATGATATATCACTCAGATGATTATTGTACAAGCCCCTTCTCCTGTCTATTAAACATAAATCTTTTTCACTATTATTCCTAGCTGCACTCCTAACTTTCTTCCCTAAGACACCTTTAGCAATTTTACAAAATTTTTTCTTTAATTAGTCCAGCCATCTTCCACATTGTCAAATTTGAAACTCTCAAGTTTAGTATTCACCAGTTTCTGGAAATTTTTCTCAAATTCTCATCCTTGAGTCTACCAACATCATAACTTCCCTATAGGTATTTACCCTTCAGAAATTTCAGCTTTAAATTAACCCTTGACACTACTAGTTGGTGATCTTTACTTTTAACATCAATAATAGCACTCATATATACCCTAGTATCTTGTATTGATCCTGCCTGTCTTCGGTATGCTATAACATAATCAATAAGGTTTGCTGTCTTACCATCACGTTAATACCGTATTAACTTATGAGCCATTTTATGACCAAACACCGTATTGGTTATAACTAGATTGTTATACCTACACAATCTAGTTATAGATTGCAAAAAGTCCTTTCATTGCAAAAGTCTGTATCCATTACTGTTTTCTTTTCCTACACCAAATTTACCTAGGCTAGGATACCATCTATCCCTATTTCTACCAACCTGGGCGTTAAAATCTCCCAGTAAAAACATCATGTTTCTACCTGGGACCCTGTATTTGCTCCTGTAACTGTAAGTAAAATTAATCTGAGTCACTAGTATCTCCGTCAGTTGGTTCTACATGGATTGTACTACTATAACTGATACCCGGAACTTTTTAGTCATAAAATGAGCAATTAGTATTCTATTATTAATAACTTTCCAGTCTAACCAAGGCTTAGCAGCTTCCTTATTCATCATGAGCCCTACTCCCTGTCTATGTACGCCATCCTTCCTGCCTGAGTAAACAAATTCTATATCGCCTAATTTTTAATGCTTCCTACCCCTGGGATATGAGTTTCTGAAACTCCTAATAAATCCAGTTCGAATCATCTGAATTCTTCAGTCAAAATATCGATACAGTAAACATTTTTTAACGTCGTAATATTCCAAGCTCCAATTTTCATGTTCTTTAAATCATTGGAATTATTTTCGCCTCAGGAAAAGCAATGATCCCGGATACCAGTTCAGGACGGGGATCACATATCTTCTTAAGTCTACAACGAAGTGCTTAAGCCGGCTTAGAACCGGATAGCAAGAAGTCCCTGGGACCTCCAGTATGAATGGAGGCTTTATGCAATCATGGGCCCACCTTGGTCACAAAATTGTTTTCAGCACTTGGCGATGTTCTTCTATCAACAAGACTTGAAATTTTAAGCTAACAATCTGCGGTATTTTAATCCCAACTGCTAGTATAAGTACGTCTGCCTATACTGATTTTCTATGGCGAAGTCGCCCATAGCGTTCATGTCGTCACGGAAGAGGTTTTCATCTTGTAAGCGCTTGTCAAAACAAAACAAGCCCAGAAGAATTATCCATTAGTCAGAATCCCGTGCGAGTGCTGTGTCGTTTACTAGGCTATAATTTCATCGACGGGCACCACTCCTCAAGCAGAAATAAAGTTGATCGCAAGGTCCCCAGTCTTGCAGGTACCCCGAAAGGGTCGAGGCAGCCCTTTGCAGGGGCCGTTGTCCATAGATCTGGATCCTACGCCCTGCCGCAGTTGTCCTCCTATAGAGGATCCTCCTGCGATGGTGTTCTGCATCACCATGCAATTTAACCCATTACTGGGAGAAGGTTTGTAACTCCAGGGACTCGTGGACATACAAGTGGGCCTTTTTGAGTGTACATTTGAGGGGCCTTCTTCCGCGTCCACCTGTATTTATAACCCCGGGTAAGGGTGCCCTTGTTTCTATTATGGACCCCCAGGGACAAGCCCCCCCCTTGGTCCGTGCCTCCTATGGAGGTACCCTACATATCTGTAGGGCGTTCCCCTATCGCCACCTGGGGACAAGCTGAATGGCCTCGGGAAGGCCAAAAAAAAGATGTGGAACGCTTCACGATTTTGCGTGTCATCCTTGAGCAGGGGTCATCCTAATCTTCTCTCTATCGTTCCAATCTTAGTATATGTCCTAGTTAACTTACAATTTACTTTTTTACTTTTTACAAATTACTATTTCTACTTTTTATACAATTTTATCTTTCAATGATATCATACGAATAAGTCTGACAGTCAAAATCTTTTGTTTTAATTTTCAATCAAATACAAAAAACATGCAAGATTTCTCTCTTACACCCCTCTCCTCAATAAAAATGCTTGAGCTATAACTACAGATATAGCCCTAGGCTAAAAACAGAAGTTGTTAAATTTATGTATTTAAATTATTTCAGTATGTTCATTTCTAAGGTTGTTATTAGTTAAAGAAATTAAATTAATTTGCAAGTTTTGTCTTAATTATTCATGTACGGTGAACCAAATTCAAAATCTGCATTAATTCAGAAACGTTCAGAAATTAAATAAAAAAAACAAGTTTTTTTTAACTGAAAGTAAGGAGCGACATAAAAACTTAAAACGAGCAGAAATTGTTCCGTATATGAAAGGGGCTGTCCCCTCCTCAATGCCCCGCTCTTTACGCTAAGGTTTTTTATTGTTTTATAAAGTAGAGTTGTTAGAAAGAGTCAAACTTTAGCGTAAAGAGCGGGGCGTTGAGGAGGGGCAGTCCCTCTCATTTACGGAATAATTTTTGGTCGTTTTAAGTTTTTATGTCGCTCCTTATTTTCAGTTAAAAAAAACTTGTTTTTATTTATTTAATATGATCGGAGCCAACGTTCTAGTGTTACTATAGTAAAAAAATCATTTGCCTTCAATGTATTGTCTATTAAAGAGGGAATTATTTTTAATTTATGTACACAGGTTTCGCTTATTAAACTGGAGAACAAAATTAAAACCTTCTCTGCTCTGAAGTTAAGATATAAGGTTCTGATAAAAAGTATTTATGCTGATTAAATAAATTACAATCAAAGTTTTCCTATTACCAATAATGTTTGCTTAATGATTTTTTCAAAGCTTGTTCTGTCTTAAAGTTTAGGTGTTCTGAGTTTGGAGTTTTGTTTTACGGTTTTTTTTTAACAAGAAAAATTTTAATGGCGAGATAAAGTTTCGACTTTTTACGCCCTTAGTTTTCGGGCTATTAAACACCAGAAATTGAAACAAAGAATTGAAAATTGTTTCTAAAAAATAATGTGGGTTACGCAATATCTGAACCATACAAAATTACTCCACAGATTTTTCCTAAACAATTAAGTGTTATTTCATTAAAAAAAAGGAACAAAATTGAACTTTTTTTTTAGATATGTTTCAGGGCTAAAATAGGCGTTGCTGGTGGAATTGTTCAGATTCTATATGAGGATATGGTCTGAATTTTTTATACTGATTGTCGTCGGTTTCGTTGTAAGGACTCTTTAATTTTCTTCTTCTCTGAAACTTCGGAGATCCTTTGAAAAAAAAACTTCATTGCATAAAATATGATAATTAAGATCTATTGTTGTATATTTACTTCAGCATATAAAATTGCGTCAAAATAACAAGGACACTGATAATGAAATCTGAGTGTCTGAATTGGTTAAGTTGAAACATACATAAGCATGTAAAAATAAATGTGGCACTAGACCCTTAAGGTCCGAACCGGCGGAGCTGATCTCCGTTTGGAGTTGATCTCAGCCAGGAAGCGCAATGGGGGCCAGCCATCCTGTGCTTTTGCACACCCTTTCTGTTTACCACCCCCAGATTTCTCAAGGTACCCATTTATAGCTGGGTCGACTCTGGCTGAGCTTACAGAGTCACGCCACTGACCCCGTCCCAAACTAAATAATTGGGTACACTAGGATTCGAACTCTCAGCCTCTCAGACAAAGGATCCTAAATTCAGTGCACCAATAAGCATGTACATCTTTATAAAGTAGCAAAAAAAAAAAAAAAAAAACACCAAGTGTGGTTATGCAGTTTTTGGTAGTAGTGTTTGCTAAATTTAGGAAAAAGAAAATGTTTGTGAAAAATCAGCAATAAATAAGATAAAAACATAATGCACCAAACAGCTCTATATTTATTTTGATCTACTTTAAATAGCTTGCATAATCGACTAAACTAAGAATAATTAAAACATTAATAAAAGTTAAAAATATCATTCAACAAAAACTGTGGGCGATGGAAAAGTTGCGAATTAAGCCTTAAATTTATTGTAAACAGTTAAATTAGCAGGACAATAGGTCTTTAAATTGTGTGTAAAAATTTTGAATAGCAACACAAAGAAGTCTTCCTGAGCCTAAAACTATATGTTATAGTGTAACAGGCTCATCATATAAAAATTTAGTTGAAAACGGTTCAATTATAATTAAGTTTAAGCCTAAAAATACCCTCGTATAAATGTCAGAAACATAGGCAGGTTAATCCATTAATAGGCTAACGAGGAATGATTTCGGTTTCAAATTCTTTGATACCTCCTTTTTGTCGTTGTTCTTTTTAATTATAGGTGAATTTTGTGTTTTCAAACGTTAAAAGATAGGAAATACTTAAAGTCCTAACAATAATTAAGATACGTGTTTAACGTTTAGTACGGTATTAAAGGTAACAAGCCCCATATCAGCTCATTTTCACGCTTAAAAGTTTACTGAAAAAGACACAACGTTTGGAGAGTTCGTACAGTGCCTGCACATGGGGAGGGGGGATTTACCTCCTAGAATTAATCCGAATGGCCCTGCTCTCCCCTAAAATGACAAATAGTAATCGAAAAATCCTCAGATTCCCCATCCGCACAAGTATCTAATCTGTATGTGTCTATTCTGTTGTTTTACAGACTCTTTCTTGCTACGTAAACGGTGTTTTGTGTGCAAAGTTTTAATCGGACATCAATCAATAAAAAAAGGAGAACATTTTTAAAGTTGATGTGTTCTGTGCAAGTTTTAATTGAAAGGAAGATAAAATAAATGTCGTATATTTTCATTTCTAGGAATTAGAAGGTATCAAGATTAAGGGTAAAGATTGTCCGAAGCCTATAAAAACCTGGGCACAATGTGGTGTATCCAAGAAAGTCTTCGATGTCCTTAAAAAATTGAATTATGAAAAGCCTACACCTATTCAAGCACAAGCAATACCTGCAATCATGTCTGGTGAGTTGCTTATTATAATCACAAATGAATTTAAAAGAAAAAAAGGAGAGAGAGAGAGAGAGAGAGAGAGAGAGAGAGAGAGAGAGAGAGAGAGAGAGAGAGAGAGAGAGAGAGAGAGAGAGAGAGAGAGAGAGAGAGAGAGAGAGAGAGAGAGAGAGAGAGAGAGAGAGAGAGAGAGAGAGAGAGAGAGAGAGAGAGAGAGAGAGAGAGAGAGAGAGAGAGAGAAGAAGTAAAAGAGCCTTCTTTAATGACAAGCTTCTGCTTTGTATTAGACCTTCTGTCGTAAGTGTCGTATCCCACTTAGGTAAATAATTAGGAGAGGACTGGACTGCGTTGAAGAAGGGTTTGTTTTTAACAAGAAAAGAAGTAAATTGAAGACACGCCTAGGTTTTCCGGAAATTTATCTCATTGCATCGGTGATTGCAAATAAAAATAGTTTGATGAAAAGAAAATTAACATTAACTTCTTAAATGACACTTAAACAACCAATCTTTCAATCTTCTAGGTAGAGATATCATAGGAATTGCCAAGACTGGTAGTGGGAAAACATTGGCCTTCCTGCTTCCCCTGTTCAGACACGTTATAGATCAACCACCTCTCGAAGAAGGTGATGGTCCGCTAGGTAAGTGATTATAAGCTCTATTTGCTTCAGTTTGTTAATAAAATGATTAATGTTGGTGAACTTTATATTCGCGGCTATATGCTTAATATTATTTCTATCACCTGAAAAAAGATTAAAGCAATACTTTTCGGATGACAGAATCAGGAAGAAGATGTTAAATGTGAAATAAGAAAAAAAAAATGCATTCAGTCTTTTTTAATTTACTTGATATGATCGTGTCTTTAAACATTTGTTTTGCGGAAGGAGTCTACTTCTCTTAAAGGGAATTTTCATCTTCTTGAGGAATTCACTTAAAATCCGGACATTTTAGAGGAAATTAAATTTCATATAGACTGAAAAATATAGTGCAAATAGATGTAAATTCCGGAAGAAGGATTTAGGAGCTTGCCCACCTCACCGACTTTGATTTTACTTTGAAAGCTGTATCAAGGAGAAATATGAACAACATCTTTATAACAGGCTGATATAATAATTGACAATTATCGGAAGTCCATTTCGTCAGACAACACTAATGAAAAAAATTAATCTTTATAAAAAAAAGAAATTAATTAGGATTTGTATTTCGAGTAGAATTTTGGTTGGAAGTTTTTATAGTAATGTCTAATTTTCTGCGAATCAGCTAAACAAATGATTAGACAAACGAATAATGCCTTTTTGAAAACAATAATTAGTTGATGGTAAACTCTTTTCTCCTCTGCAGCTCATCCAGAGAAGGTCTTGTGCGATAAGCTCTGTTTTATATAGCTCTCCTGTCATGGACATAATAACATACAAGTCACAATTCTAGCTTTCCGTCATTCAGTTGTCTATCAGAAAGGTAATATGTCTTTATTTAATAGAAGATTTTATGACACCAAGTAGAAATATGAAAATCTAGAACGAACATTTAACGTGAACTTTGAACCTCTTCTAGTTGAAATTTTCAGACTGCTAACTTGACATTCGAATATGTTGCCTCTGCTTTGTAAAGTAAGGTAATATTAAAAAATTAAGTAATACTTCCAATTGCAGTGAAATAGGCTGATAATGTCGAAAGAAAGATGTTGGTAATTTCTGTTTTTGGATAGAATGATGTACGTAAATTACTTATTTAAAAACTTCATTCATATTTAACCGCGTAAAAACAGTATATGGTTAGGTTGAAGAGTCTGTAAGTCTCGAGCAGAAAGACGGAAAAATGTAATTTTCATTGGTTTAGAATGGAAAAGAAGTAAATTATTGCTCATGAAGTGCAGTTATAAATGGAATTAAGCTATCTTCTTTTTCTTGGGTATAACCATGAGGCTCTCAAAGAAACCACTTTGCGTTACAAATTTTTAAATGTTTTTTTATATATTAAAGATAACTTCCAATAGTCACTAATAAAGTCGTTTAAAAATGACAACTCTTTCCTGAATTCCTTCTTTTCGGACGTGTAGGAAGGGGGTGGGGATTGGAAACCATGGAGCAAACATCTTTAGTTTACCAATAATTCTGGTCCCGAAGAACCCTCCATCCTTCTCGCAGTTCCGTTGAAAGCTGTAAATGGACGAAAATTTTTGTTCCCTGTGCTACTGTTTTGTGCTCTTGTACCGTCGAAGGAAAAGAGAGGCCTTTGTTCTGGTTTCATTAACTGTAACAAGTGCTTTGAATAACGTTTAATCTGTTTTTTAGCTCTTATAATGGCGCCGACTCGTGAGCTGTGTTTGCAGATTGGAAAAGAATCAAAAAAATTTGGAAAAAGCATTGGATTAAACACCGTATGTGTTTATGGGGGCACTGGGATATCTGAGCAAATTGCTGAACTTAAACGTGGTGCTGAAATCATTGTCTGTACACCTGGGAGAATGATTGAAATTTTAGCTGCCAATAATGGTAAATCATTAGTATTTAGCTCTTTCTTCATCGAATCTTTCTTCATATATATATATATATATATATATATATATATATATATATATATATATATATATATATATATATATATGTATATATATATATATATATATATATATATATATATATATATATATATATATATATATATATATATATATATATATATATATATATATATATACATGTAGGGACACGTCCGGGGGAGGGACATCGGGGCCCGGTCATACATACCTTTTGCCCTCTCATAGTAGTGATATTAGGAAGTTAACCCGAGGTCAGAAGATAAGCTTTTTAATTAAGATTAATAGATTTTTTTAACAGCTGATTAATAATCTCTTGTGAAGTGATCAGAATATATGACCTCAGATTTTTTGCACAAATATTTGTTCATGGGAAATAGATTTTTTTCTAATTTTAAGGAGCTGACAATTTCGTTCTTGCGGTACAGAGAAAAAAAGAAGATAATGACTGTTCAAAAACGAGTTACCATGATTTGGTGCAAAAATGATCTGAGTTGAAACGGCGCTCAGTTCCCTGAGAACAATTATATTGATTCCCTGAGAATAATTATATTTTTCTGACCTCTGTGTTAAAGTGCTTGGGTGTGCTAGAAATGTGTGGACAAATACCGAGGATCACGGGGATAGGAGACGGATTTTCAGGAAAGTGAGCAATTTCTGTGCCTCTTCTACCTTTCGAATGGAAATCCTTGAATTTGCTTTTGTACATAGCTAAAGCCAAGGAATACTTTGCCTGATCAAGTTTAGGCTGTTAGTTCTTATAGTCCATTTGGAAATAGGTTTTATGGTTTCAGAAGTTCGGAACTCCTCGAACAACTAATTCTATTTATTTATTTCCCTCAAAATCGAGGTGGATGTAAATACATTAATAAAATTGTAAAAAAAAACTTCTACAAATGAAACAAAGCATCGATTTACAATAGGCTTAATAACATTACTGAATAAAAAATGAAACAAAAATCCAACATTATTTAAATTCTCGAGAAAAGTGAAAAGCCTATGCATAGAGAGAATACTGTCAGACTTACGATTAAAATTATCAATCTTAATGATGGCTAGAAGTCTGCTAGCGCTTGAACTGTAAAGATCAGTGGTCTAGATTTCTATGGCAAAGTCTATGGCTAGATTTCGTATGGTAGAAGTAGATTTTCGACTGCATCACTTGCGTGCCCTTGGGGCAGCAACACCAACAAGTGAAAAACTCTTCATCCTCGACCATTGCAGAAAGTTTTAAACATAATTTCACTGCACCATACATGATAGATTACATTGAAACTTTTATCATTACAGGGTTTTCTTTTTCATCTAATTGCTTTTCTCAAGTCTTACACGACAAGTGTTGGTATAAGTTTTATGTTTGGTAATAACAAGTAGCTGTTGAACTTGTTGTCATCTTTGGCAACAAAGGACTTGCAAATTTTACTGGTTTGTTGTGCCTATTACTGATTTCTGATATGTGTTTGACTAAGATTCAAGATTTTTATTTACCACACAAAATAAACAAACAAAAATATTCAGATAGAACCAATTTGGTGCAAAGCTCTAATCGAAGGCTGTCTATTATCAAAATAAACTTAATAATCCAAATAAAAAAAAGCAAATAAAGTAAAATCAAAGAAAAAAACATAGTAACTTACAGCAGGAGAGGGACAAAGGAGGCTACCCCGGCATGGTAGACTCGCAGTATTATGCTCAAAGAAAATTTATAGAATAGAACGACCCTGTTATCAAGAGTAAATAATGCATACTTTTCTTCTTCTTTTTTTTTAAAGAGATCGGCTATTTCAAATTTTTATATATATTATTAAGTTTAAGTCTATTTGCTTTAAAAGGAATTTGAAGCCTCATGGTAACTGTAGCTCTTTGACAATTTACTAAGGAGAGTCTATATGCTCCAGAACGGGCTGAAGAAGAAGTGAGTGAGCAATAGGGCGACAAGAAAATGTGAATTATAAAGTAAATGGCTGAAAACTGAATATCTTAATGCCAAAAGGACAACTGCAAATTTTTAAGTTGAATAAGGCTTAATATGTTAAAAAATAAGAAGAGTTTCTGTTTCTGAAGGACTTTGAAGTTGTGTAGGGCGATGAAGGAAAGCACCAAGGATTCTCATAGCTTAATTTTGTGTTATCTGGAGTGGAATAAAATGAATATGGAGTGTATTTAAGTAGACAATGTAGGACAATATTTTAGGTATGATTATATCAATGAATGATAAAGAATTTTAATAATTCGAAAAGGAAAAGCATATTTTACTCTATGTAAACAACCTAATTGTATGTCTCAATTCTTCTGATTTTATTTCAAGAAATAACTGAATGATCAATTCCAATTTGAACAATTTCTTACTTAGATCTCCAAAAAACCATAAATTCTGTCTTAGATAAATTTAGGAACTAAACAATTCCGAATTCACTCAGTCACTGAACTCTCGGTCAACAATGAAAGGTTTTAGCTTCTACAGAGACTAAGAAATATTTTCTTCTACCTATATCTCGGAATTTGATCTGTAAGCAGAAATCGTACAGGACATTCAAAAATAGACGAGAAGGGCTAGATACTTGGGTTAGCACACATTATTGTTTTCTGATGAGCAAGTGATGCTAAAATAAATTGTTTTCTGGAACCAAATTGTTCTTACCATTAAATAAATTCCAACAAATGATAGGTTTTATGTTGAGGCAAAGTTACACAACAATAGCTTGCATATATGGTACATTTTTGTGGGACAATATGACGACATTTTGGGGCAACACTATAGTAGCTTGCATATATGGGGCATTTTTAAAAGTAACAACAATGATCGGATGTCAGGAGATATGGAATTAAGTGGGTTTTAAGAAGAAACAACATTTTTCGAGATCAATTTTAAGAAACGTGTGATTGTTTTATTTTTTATTTATTTTTTCTGTTAAGGTGAAATTCTTTGTGGGATTTACCATTCTAAGAGATATTAAAGGATTGATAAGCACAACGTTTAATCGATGGCGAATAGACTGGTCCAACGTTTGAACATTTACAAGTTTGAAAAGAGCAGTTGAGAAAAAAGAAATAAATCAGACGAAATTTAGTTCTTTGACTATGTAAATTTCAAATATAAAAGAACTCATAAGAGTTGGAAATTGCACAAGATTTTTGGCTCCAGTGAACGGACTTTTGAGATATTGGTGTGTGTGTCCCTCATCCTTTGTGTGAAGAATCAGACAAGACAGATCTTAGTCACGATAAAATAGTTTCCTTGGAGAATGGAAATTGAACTGGAAACATAATAAAATTGTCTCTTTCTTCCACACTTGGTTCCGGTAAAAACCTGACAAACTTGGTCTGGTGGGAACTCATTCACACCCAGATGTTTAAGTTTTGCATAAACGGGTAAAAATACTTCTGATTTAACCTTTTGTTGACACCCTTTACAATATGACTTAACTGATACCATAAATACAAATAAACAAGATATTAGGTGGGAGGTTTTTTTTTCAAGACGTCTGGTATTTACAGAAGTAAGTCTCTAGACTAAATTCTTCGAGCTCTCTACATATTTTTTTTTTGAGCATTCGCTGAGATGTTTCTTCGAACGAAGCTTGACGTTCATTTTAAACCTACTAACAACGTTTATCAGGGTTAGCGAGTGTTCTATTTTGTAGAATCTGACAAGAGCTTTTAGAAAACGCGAAAAAATCGACTATCCATTTTTTTTACTTTGATCCGGATGTCAAATCCAAATTTTGATTACAATCCCAATAACCTATTTACCATTTTGCTGACAATATCACGGTCCATGTAGCTGTTCTCTAACATCATGATCCTGCACAAACTTCACTGTAATCGGATCTTCTGGTGACAAAAAATTGTCTGATGTCCTCTATGCGATCTGAGCTGTTGAATTTGAGATAATAATTTTTAACAAGATCACGCTGTGTTTCCCCTTTTACGAAATTATGCAATTTAAGCGTATGTTTAGAAATAGTCTATTTGAATTTGTAGGTAAAATATTTCTCACGAAATTTGTATTGGGTCAGCATTAAAAGTAGAATCTTTAAAAATATTTATTTAAAAATTTTAAGTATCTGTTGATTCAATTTGTTTTACTTACCATTAATTACCAAGTAGTTTCAAACTCAAACAGGTACCTCATTATCCTTATTGAGCCTATATTTTCATAGATGACCGTCCAGTCTGTTTTGTTTGTTCTAAAAACGCATCGGAGTTTGTGTCCGTATTAATTGTATTTTCAGGGATTAACCTTTTATTTTTCTTTTAGGAAGGGTTACCAATCTAAGAAGAGTCACTTACATTGTTCTTGATGAGGCAGATAGGATGTTTGACATGGGATTTGAACCTCAGGTTGGTTTTTAAATTTTGGTTTTGGTTGGTTTTTGAATGTTAGGGGGCTCTAAAACATTATTGAAGAGAGAGAGAAAGAGAGAGAGAGAGAGAGAGAGAGAGAGAGAGAGAGAGAGAGAGAGAGAGAGAGAGAGAGAGAGAGAGAGAGAGAGAGAGAGAGAGAGAGAGAGAGAGAGAGAGAGAGAGAGAGAGAGAGAGAGAGAGAGAGAGAGAGAGAGAGAGAGAGAGAGAGAGAGAGAGAGAGAGAGAGAGAGAGAGAGAGAGAGAGAGAGAGAGAGAGAGAGAGAGAGAGAGAGAGAGAGAGAGAGAGAGAGAGAGAGAGAGAGAGAGAGAGAGAGAGAGAGAGAGAGAGAGAGAGAGAGAGAGAGAGAGAGAGAGAGAGAGAGAGAGACAGAGAGAGAGAGAGAGAGAGCGAGAGAGAGCGAGCGAGAGCGCGAGAGAAAGAGAGAGAGAGAGAGAGAGAGAGAGACAGAGAGAGAGAGAGACAATACAAACCAAAAGAAAGAGCGAGAAAGAGAAGAGAGTGAGGGGGGAGGGAGAGAAAGAGGGAAATTGACCGTTGGAAAAAGATGATAATGTACGCTCCGATCCTCCAGCACCATTTTGACTAATTCGTGCTTTTTATTTTTAATTTGTCTCATTATGATAATTCATTTCTATTTCTATGATATGCTTTGTCATTGGCAGAGTACAATTCCTAGACTTCATTAATTAGTGAGCTGTCAAGAAAGATATATTATCCTTTTTCGTATGTACATTGGTAAGACTGTTTCTGGAAACCCAGAACAAGGGATATCATATTACTCATTAAGTTGATAGGGCTTTTTGTCATTTTTGAAACCGACTTGGAATTCCAAAGAATGAGAAAGATTTTCGTTGTTAATATATACCATCTCAATGGTGGGAAATGGATGGAACATGCCAACAGTTTCTTAATGAATTTTGACTTGTTTCTTTTGTCATTCATTCACTACATCCAACCGTGTATTCAAATTAGATTTAGGTATTTACGGTTCGGTGTACATGACTCGAAGAAGACTGAACTGGTTTAACGTTATGTGAACTTATTATCTCTAATCCTAAGCTGAAACTGCCAATAATGAGGTTTCATGAAAAATGAATGAAATTAAGGCAACCGTACTAGATATTATAATTACGTCAGAAATTGCCTATAACAGTGAGAGTTTTATATAAAAGTGTTTCATATGCTTGTACACAAGCGTTAATACTATGAAACACTCCTTCAATATTATAAATAACATGTTTAGCATCCACTAAAAGAACTAACATTCATTAGCAGAATGTTCTGTAAAGAAAAAAAGGTAGTAAGAAAAGGGACTAGAAAAATTCTTAAATCTTTCACTCTTTTTATAGGACAGAAAAGAAGATAGGACAGAAATTCTCCATTCACTTTGACCTTAGTCCACTTGATTTATAAACGGTATAGGAAGTGAATATACCCATTTACCTCCTAATGAAGAAATTTTCAGGCGTCTGGTTAAATTTTTGAAGTGATATTTCGAATTGCCGTATGAAATAACTATTTTTAAGAGTCGAAAGTAATTAATATGGAATCTGAGAGGTTAATCAATGGATTCTCCCTTTGAACTTTTGGGATGTCTTGGTAAAGAGTGTCTTGTACTGTTTCCAGAACATTTCCAGAACAAAGAACATTTCCAGAACAGGGTTGAATCAAAGAGAAACAGGAGCTATACCCGTAATATTTGTCTAAGAGGAATGGGATCATGTATTGCAAGTTAGGCGTCCAGATTCCCTTATTAGGAGCTGAACTAATGTTCTTGTGTGCATATATTTGAAGTTTTTTAGTTTTTCTTTGCTAGAATGCCTCAACGCGCTTTTGGCAAGCTGCGATGCCTGACTACAGCATTGATTTTCGTGTCACCAATTGTCCTTAGAAACTTATAAAATGGTTCATAAGGATCCATGATGAATAGAAGATTTGAAAAACAAAACCTTGAAAAATAGAATCTAAATTGGTTAGACCAACTATAAGGTAGAGAGTTTAAATAGCGACGAAGACCACACTGCGTTTCCATCATAAATATCAGCAACAAGAAGAACAAGAGGGAATTCTTTTCGCAAGATAGTAGATTTCTACATTTGAATGAACATTTCGACCCTATGTCCAAGGGCCGTCCCCCACCACAACATAAGTATATAAAAGAAAAGAGACTAAAATACGACCATTAAAACTAAAATGAAAAGTTTTAAAACAGTCCGAGCATCCTTGCTTCAGCGACGTTCAACCAGAACCGTAAGTCTTTAATGTTTCTTTTCTTTTATATATTTATGTTTAGCCGAGGATGGCCCTTGAATATAGAGTCGAAATATTCGTTCAAATATAGAATTCCACTGTCTTGCGAAAAGAATTCCTTATTGTTCTTGTTGTTGTTGATGTTCATGGTAAAGAGCTTCACTCTCGGTTTCGCACAAATAGGACACCTAAGTATGACTTCCACTTCTATTTATGCGAATCAGTTGAACAAAAAGAAAGGAAATAAAAGCCATAAAATACTCTCCGTGAGAGTGCACGAGAGTCAAAATAGAGGTTTCATCCAATAATGGCACGCCAAGTTGTTGACGTTTAGCATAATAATATACAATATGATCTTCTAGATACAGTATTCACATAACATTTGCTTCTACCTTGTCGTAATATACCCTGCCGCTTGATGTTGCGCACTTTTTATACTTCCTCTTGATGGATGAGTTTGACAATATTTCTTTAAAGGCAACGCTGAATGCCTTATTTTATGGGCTAGAAAGACAGAGTTTACCCCCCAGTGTTTTAGCAGCGTATGAGAAAGATAAGCTATCTTTTTCAAAGATAAATCAGGGTTTTCTTGTTAACTGTTGTAAATATGTTAAGCATGGACGCTCAAAGGTGGAAATTAACTAGGTCAAATCATCAATATGTTAAATGTTGCTCCATTAGCTTAATTATATTTATTATCTACGATTTTGCTGGTTTTAACTTCTTGGCTCAACATAAGAAAAGTTAAAATTAATGTTAACGTAGAAACAAATCCTAGGTAAAAAGGATGCGGAAAACACTCGTTTTGAGTAAATTGAGTCGTTTTTATCTTGAAAAAAGATAGTTTTGTAGAATAGTTCAGATTTTGTTTTACCCCTTAGGTAATGAGGATTATGGACAACACCCGACCTGATCGGCAAACTGTTTTATTCAGTGCTACCTTTCCACGGCAGATGGAAGCTTTAGCGAGGCATATTCTTCATACACCTTTGGAAATAACTGTTGGTGGTCGTTCTGTCGTGGCCAAAGAGGTTGTGCAACACGTCCTTATTATCGAAGATGACAATAAGTTCATGAAGGTAAATTAACACCCATTTTAGGAGTGAAAATTAATAACTACAATTACAATTTCATGGATATAAGAGGCTTTCTTAACAAATAACTTTTTTTTGATGAACTATCGATTGAATTATTTTTTCTGCCTCATTATATTTAAAAGATGATGTAGAAAGTTGAGAGGGGGCTATTCGGTCATAAATTCAGGGATCAGGTTCTCTTATAACTGATAACACCAAACAGAGGGCTGGCATCCATCTTCTGGAATCCCGTTGCCAATATGGTATTGTATCAAAGTTTTAAGACAGTCAGTCTGATCAAAATGGTCGAAAAGACCAAAACCTGTTTCCTTAGCCTATCCCTCAAGAAATTGCTGTGTCCTCCTTGAAATGAATTGGTGTCAGGATTGCTTCTAATTCAAAGTGGAATATCCATGTTAAAAATGCCATATACAAAGTTTACACTCCTATCTCCGTCCTTAAGTTCTTTAAAAATTTGGTCCCCCCTCCCGTCCTTTAAGGATTTGACCTCCCCTTTTCCGCCCTCATCTTGAATAGGGTTTTTGAGTTTGGCACATTGGCATTCTTTTAAAAAGAGGAGAATAAAATTGAATCTATCCAAAAAAGAGCCCTTCGAGTAATTTTCAAAGAAGGTGAAGTTCCAGACTCTCGTCTTCTATAAAAAAGATAGGTTAGTAACACCTGAGTATAGAAGAGTTACGCTGTTCCTTCGTTTTTGGAAAAATTCCATACTAATCCCTCGCACTCAAAACTTGTCCCCTGAAAGACACTTCTCACCCGGACTCCGCCCATATTTTGTTCTTTCTCGCCCCTGTTTTACCTCCAGATGTGAAAAAAACTGTGATCTATAACGTTGCCAGAAAAATAGTACAACAACCTGATAGTTCCCCTATTTTTGTTATTTGTGCCCGTTTCTTCGTTTTCCTCCCTTTTAGCGTTTTATTAACTTTATACTCTCTATAATTCTTACTAGCTTTAATTGTTTTTAATATTTTGACATATTTATGACTTTCTCCCTCCTTCCTCTTTCTTGCTTTTTTGACCAATTTTATCACATGACACTTTGACCTAATCTTTAATGAATGATGATTCATTCTGTGTTGTTATGTGTTATTGTATTGTTTAGCCACTTTTATATGAATTCTTGAATGGCCCTTTTTATGTTTTTGATGCCAAATTGTTTTTACATTCTTTTAATTTTTTGGTCAGTTGTATTTTCGCTGCCGCTGTTCTTTTCATTTATCTTCTAATGTTTTTTTTCTATTTCAACTCTGAAACGTGATTTCAGCCCATCTGGGCTCCCGATTGAAATTTCTTTGATATCTTATATATTTTTTTTAATATCTTATGTTATCTAAAAATACGGGTATGATTGTATGTTGCATAATATGTGTAGCCCTAGGGACATGGGTGTGAAAACTAAGCGGATAGCCCTCTTCAACATAAGCTTCATAAATAGCCTTCTGTAAAATGGTAGACATTTTGCGCCTTGTTGAAACTGGAATCATTTATCATTACTGTTCCTACCATACGACCAATCCTACCACAACGACTAATTCCACTACCGGTAGCACTGAGATGAATGACAGTTCCTTACGAGACTTCTTCCAAGATTAATCTTACCACAGCCACTACTACCACAACTAAGTCTAGTCCTGATCGTGTTTTACCAGAACTACTGGTGCTGCCACTATTATTCCAATCGCAACTACTACTGCTGGTAACACTACTAGCCCTACCACGACTATTCCTACCATGGCTTTTATTTCCATTGCCGTTGCGATGGCTACTATTACCACGTTGGCTGCTCTTACCACGCCTACTTATATCATGACCACTCCGACCACGACAAATATTACCTCAAAAAGAATAGTTCTGCTTCTGCTATACCATTACTTTTACCACGTTTATTCGAGCCATGACGTCTCCTTCATTGATATTCCTGTTACGAATGCTATGCTGCTTCTGCTCCTGTTGCAACTTCTCCTACCACGGGTTTTACCGCTACTGCCACTGCTACTGCTACCACACGACAAACCCTACTACGATCACTTTTACAAAGATAAATCCTACCACGGTTGATCCTACCAGCACTACCACTACCATGATCATCCCTGCACTACTTCTCCTGTCCCAACTGCTTCTACCCGGCAAGTTTCTATCCTAACTAACTCTAGCAGAATGCTACTACAATGACTGTTCTACTCGTGGTATTACTCCTACCACAGTGACTGCTGCTACCATTGCTACTCCTACCATGGATTCTAATACTATTACCCTCCCCCCCTGAGACTACTCGAGATATACCTCATTTTCCTTCATTGTTCTACGTTGCTTCGTTTTAAACTATTTCCAACATGACTGCTGCTACCTTGCCTCCATACGCTACTAAGAATACTGCTCTAACTACTACCAGAATCTCTACTTGTACTACCTCTACTAAAACTAAAATTGCTACTACTTATTTCGCATCTGCTATTAGTCTTGTTTGTAGGATCGATATAGTAATATTGTGAGACCACAATGTAAGGATTTCTCGCAAGGTCATACCAAGAACAAAAGAGGGAGATGGCCCCCCCCCCTCACGCGTGAAATTTGAAAAATTATGTATAAAAAAACATTCTTAACATTCTTTTTTCAGTAAAGTCAATGTTTGTTTAGTTTCTAAGATTTCTTGATAACTACAAGAAAATTAGTTATTTTAGATTTTTAATCAAACTCTATCTGCAACTAACTATAATGGCAGGGTACCTATTTCCATTTTCTAACAAAAATTAATAAAAATAAAAAAAGAATGAAAGGTAAAACCTGTATTTACTTCTGAACTTAAATTACAAAAAAAAAAATCATTTTAAAGACTTGAGCTTAAAATCTTACTAGGAGGTGGAGCTGGGAATGTTACTTTGAGTTCTAACTAACTTCATTCCCTCTAAGACCCAAACATGAAGAGTTTCGAGCCACAAAAGTCATTTTTTTTTAATTTACAAGGAAAATAAGGCGTGAGGTATTTATTTAACCGGTATAAGCAATCTTTAACGAAAAGTTTTCAAAAAGTTAATAATATAAAACATATTTGAGATGACTTTTTAGCTCATCTAATCTCGTCGATCGCCTCAAAAGTCGTTGCAAGTTCAAGTTCAGTTAAACTTGGGTCTTGCAAGTTCAATATCTTGGTCCTACCTCTCCGTCAACCCCGCTTTCATTTTATATTTAGCAGCAAACTACTCAATACAAGTGGCAAATGTGATCTTAGGGTGTCTTACGTTTAGCTACTCCGCCGTTTTTTATAGCAGCCTCGAATTCGATGTTTAAAAAAAAATTAATAATATAACATCAATATTTATTTATAACCCATTTACATCAAAAGATAAATAATGGAATAAACACTTTAGGGAAAAAAATTTGACACAAAAACAAAAATCAACAATTAATCAACAATAACATTAAATAGTGAAATTAATAAAAAAAAGTTACATAAAACAAGATCAAACCGTCGTGAGGCGACGAACGCCGACACCATTTCCGAAAGCTTTTCATGTAAACCAGTCAGCTTCTCAGTAATCTTCGGAAGATAGAACTAATTTACTGTCCTTCCATTCCTAGACCAAAGAGGAAGATAGAGAAGAAATTTACAGAAGCCGAAAAAAGACACTCGAATATCACTAATATTTTTTTTCTAAATATAGGGTAAAGCCCAGAAAGATAAAGAAGAGAATGATCTGAAAAGGTAGAATAAAGCTTACCAAGGGCAATACGATTATATTTCCACTAAGTGTTTGAGTGGTAGGCTTCTCCGATTAAGAATCAGTTCTTTTTTCTTTTTTTTTAGTTTTTTTTCTGAGGCAATAAAATAATTTTTTGTCTTCATTTAAGTCCCACCCATCCTCGAAGTTGGTTTTGGGGCCTTTTCATTCACTATATTATCGATATGGCGTCGGTATGATCATCTATCTTCAGCAAAGAAGAGAAGTTGCTGTAGGTCTGGTGTTGAGAAGTTATCTTTCCATCTCTTCGAGGGGGGGGGGACGGCTCTATGAAGAGAACAATGCAGGTGATAATAGAAGACGGGAATTTTCCATACATTGAACTACATAGTTATTTTATTTTATCAAGTATGTGGTTTTTGATCTTATAGCTTTCAAACAGTCTATATGGCATATAACAGTGCATATGTCAATGAGGATAATCACTATGTTAAAAAGTCTCATTTGCAGTAGTATCGACCAATTCTTGTTTCTCTTTATAGGCATCAAGGCTTTAATTCTAGAGTTGGCAAGCGCCAGGCGTCTCTTAATATATTTCGAGTGGTGTCGGACGTTTAAAAGCTACTTTGTATAGCAATTTTTTAAAAGTTGATTCCTTTTTTCACATGTTGCTCAGACTATATGGACACTACGATCAACATATTTGAAAGATTTTGTTTTTTATTCCCATTTATTTATATTTCTTTATTACATTTTCTTCATTTACGTGTATCCTTAAATAAGCACGCAGAATAATTGCACATAACAGTTTAATACTTTTCTTTTAAACTGTTAAGCCAGACCAACAGTTTTATGTACCAAAAAGTGTTACGTTAACTCTTACTCTGTTAAACTTCTACTTTTTCAGTAATTTCTGTTAGTTTTTTTTTTAATCAAAGACCTTATATTACTAGACTCCTAACGTTAGAAAAGTTACATAAAGAAAGCTAAGATAAGTTAGCTTGCCCGTGGACAGAAATTGAAACGGCAACGAAACTTCAGGGGACAGAAGACCGTAAGTGAATATTAGAATAAGCCTTTGAAATCGAGTATTCTTAAGCCCAAGAATACGATTTCTCTTCCGTGTTGCTTGTACACCATCAATAGACCGTGTTTTATGTAACGTCTATATATATATATATATATATATATATATATATATATATATATATATATATATATATATATATATATATATATATATATATATATATATATATATATATATATATATATATATATATATATATAAGGTCCAGAGATAGCTCAAAGTATCGTTATTTTCTTCCTTGTAATGTAAGGTTTTTATCTTAGTATTTTGTTTGCATTGTAGCTTTTGGAAATTCTTGGCCTCTACATCGAGCAAGGAAGCGTAATTATATTTGTTGATAAGCAAGAAGCTGCTGATGATCTATTAAAAGACCTTATGAAGGCTGGTTATGACTGTATTGCCCTACATGGTGGTGTTGACCAGTATGATAGAGACTCGGCTATTACTGACTTCAAAAATGGAGTTGTCAAGCTAATGGTGAGTTTTAGTAAAGGTTCATCTAATGTAAATGTATTTATCGTGATTTATTCTCATGCATATTCATAAGTGTGCTTTGAAACAAAATCAACTCCGCTCTTGGCCAAACGGAATCATCTTTATTTTAAAGTGCAGACTAGGCTCGATGAGCTGGTAGGAAAGATTTTATTTGGTCTGATTACCCGATTATTGTGTAGTCGCTATTAATTCTCATAAGAATAAGTAAGGTGTCAGTGCTATAATTTCAGTAATGACTGTGTAGTTGCAATGGCATATTCTCTCATAGGTCTGTGATTAGAATTAATTTAAAAAACTTTTCCTACAAAACAAGTTTTTTAAAGATAGGTAAACAGCTCCATTAAACCAAAAATGAGAAGAAATAAAGTCAAATAATCTTCCAATCATAAAACTACCACAAATCACAATCAATAAATAAATAAAACCCAAAACAAACAGCAATTAAAGTAAATAACCGAGTGATACTCGAAACGAGCAAAAATTAACATGAGTAGGGCTGACAACCCACGCCTTCTCAATACCAGAACATAATTTGCACTTTACTGAAAACTATATACATTTTAAATGTTTTCACTTTTTTTACTTTAATAAATAAAAAATTCTTGAAACTTTAAGGATTAAATATCAGTATATGTATATTTTACTGACAATCCACGGTTATTTGTTTTTTTATGTTTTTCAAACTTATACTAAGGTATGTAAAGCTGTCCACTTGATCGATCTTTTCGTTACCCAACGTCGCATTTTCATCTTCACTTATTCCTAGTCTTAGCGACTTAGTCTTCTTAACATTGATTTTCAAACCTATTCTTGCACCCTAAAGTCGCAAAACCTCTCAAAGTTCATTCACCAGCATAGTCAAAGTCTAGGAAAGTATTACTTCTTCATTTGATTCCGTGTTCTCACATTGCTTTTGCTGTGCTCCTCAAGACGAAGTCCATCAAAATAATCCATATAAATGGGGATATAACGCAACCCTGCTTAACTCCTGGTTTAATACGAAACCAACTACTAACCTCATTTCCTACCTTTTTTTAAATTCGTGGCAGTGATAAACTAGATTTTAGTATTTACAGAAAACTGACTCAAAACAACAGATACCTTTATTTTAAATCTAATAGCCTCCCACAAGTTAAAAGAGGTGTTGTAACTTCTCTCGCGGATCGTCCTCTAAACATAGCTTGGATCCTCACGTCACATCAAAATTGAATTTATCAGAGATAGACCTTTTGGAAACGGTAATCCCATCCCGTCTGTTAATAATATAATTAGTCGTAGGCTAGAAAGATATTCTCTTGAAATAAAGAGTCCTTTGCCCTGCGAAGCTTCTAATAAACCTTCAAAATGCAATGATCCTTTCTTCTGTGTCAAAAATTACTACGAAATTAAAAAAAGTTTGTACGCAGAAAATTATGTATGTAGTTTTTATAATTAATATAAAAATAATGAATTTCTTTAATTTTGGTAAAGATGAGAACCCAGTTACTCGTCAAAGAGGGGTGTACCAAATACCATGTGACTTCGGCAATTATTATGTTGGTAGAACCCACCATAATTTGAAAAAATCCGCCTGCTGCAATATAAGGATAATACAACAAAGGCTGTAAATTGTAATTGTGTTTCTAGTTCTTTTGGTACGGCTCTAAGTAACTATATTTTGAAAATCCTAGCCACACAATACTTTTCGAAAACACCGCCCTCATTGAGAACGATATGGGTATTAAAAATGTTATTCGAGAGGCAATAGAAATTAAACTTAATTTACATAATAATACTTCTTCAAATAAGGGTTTGGGAGAATATTCAATCAACGCATTATACACAAATTTAATTAAAAACCATTTAAAATATTACATTGAAAAACTAATAGTTAATACCAATGAACTTGTATCAAAGAGCCCTCTTGGGCTAGCTGCCAAAATAGCAAGGATTGCATTTAAAGATGCTCTTGATTTGTTTTACCTGAATTAATTGTCTCGTTTCGTGTTTGTTTTTCAGTCCTGGTTGAACCTCGTTGAAGTGATGATGAATAATATTATTGTCTTACTTTTAATGGTCAAGTATTTTATTTATAAGTCTTATTTTATATTTATCTGTGCCTTTTTGATGACGGCTCCTAAACGCAGAGTCGAAATATCCATTTAGAAAAAAAAAATTTTTGTCTTAAAATAATTCCTCGTTGTTCTATGACCGAGGGACATCAACCGCATGGGGCATTAAAAAATAATAATAATAAATAATCCATACATTAAAATGTCTTCACGATTTTTGTGAAGCCACCAAACGAAAACGTTTGTTTGCTGATTGTGTCAGAATATTCCAAGCAGCATGAGAAAGAGTTATGGGATTGAAGTTTGACTGATAGGCTGAGATGAATTCGAATGTTACCAGAATTACGAAAATGGTGTCTAGAATGATCGTAGACAAGAGATGGACAAAACACAATAAAGAAATAAGTCACGAATAATGTTTAACTTTACCAAAGCTGGTATCTAGGGATTTTTAAAGTTGTTGGTTACCATTCTGAGGATATTATCTTAGTATAACAGTCTGAAACCAAAACACACTAAACATATGTTTCACGAATTTTATTTGATTTTCAACAAAGGATATACTAATTCTAAGATTTCTCATTTTTTCTGAACTTAGACTTTTGGATTTTTAGAGTTTTTAGTTACAAATGGAAGGCTAGTATACCAGTATAAATAAGAAACCCCAAATTTGAAATACAAAGAAGCCGATGAGCCGCCAACAGTCTTTGATTTTTACCAAAGTTGTCACTTAGCTTGTAGTCCAATAGTTCTGGACCCATTACAACTTAGTAAAGTCACCCTGGCGTATAATGCTGTGCTTTGGCCTCAGGCGTTTATTTTCTCAAAATGCAAAACATCTGAAAATCACAAAAACTACTAAATTTCGATTGCATTTTTGAATTCCCTGTACAATTGAAATTGCAATCCGGTTTTTTTTTAAAAGCAACTTAAAAAGATGACCTAACAATATTCCCACACATAATACAAATACGCGCATTTAAAAAAAAGAGCGGAAATTTAATTTGAACCATATTTAAAAATGGTTTCTGAAGAAAAGCAAAGGATGACATTTAAACCTGAAACGAGCAGAAATAGTCATATAATAATTTTAACCGAAATCAAATAGTTCGTGGTAACGAACTGTAAGTAAGGAGCGACCCGGCTCAATAGTAACCGAAACTCTAAAAAAAAGGAATATTAATACCAATAGATACATCAGTAGAATGGGATTATTTCGCTAGTTGCAAAAATATAAGTTCCATTAAGTTAAATTTTATACTCATCAAAAGTTAAGCGCATCAAAAAATTTGTTGTATTTTCGAAAAAAGGGGGAAACAATCCTAGAAAGTCATAGACCCTTAGTGACAATTACACCATTGGATTCAGCGTATCAAAGAACCCTACTATAGAAGTTTGAAGCTCCCATCCGCAAAAATATGGAATTATGTATTTTTTGCCAGAAGTAAGATCACGGATGTGTGTTTATTTGTTTTTTGTTTTTTTTTTTTTTTTTTAGGGGTGATCGTATCGATCCAGTAGTCCTAGAATATCGTGAGAGGGCTCATTCGAACGTAAATTAAAAGTCCTAGGGTCCTTTTTAAGTGTCCAAAAAAATTGGAGGGCAACTTGGCCCCCTCCCACGCTCACTTTTTCCCCAAAGTACCTCAATCATAATTTTTAGATAGCCATTTTGTTCAGTATAGTAAAAAATCTAATATAAATGTCATTGAGAATACTTTAATTCCCCAAAATTCCCGGGGGAAGGACTGCAAGTTATAAACTTTGTCCATTTTTTACATATATAAGTTTTGGTTATTGGTAAGTATACAGGCGTTTTCAGGAGGAATTTTTTTCTGGTGGGGGAGGGGGTTGGTGTAGGGGTTCCGGGGGAGAATCTTTCCATGGAGGATGTTTCTTCGGGGGAAGGGGCATTACTATGAAGGGGGTGCCGGATTTCCCAGCATTATTTAAACAACGATCAGAAATTAAATAAAAAACAAGTTTTTTTCAACTGAAAGTAAGGAGCAACATTAAAATTTAAAACAAACAGAATTGTTTACATATATGAGGGGGTTCTCCCCCTAGTCAATACCTCGCTCTTTACGCTAAAGTTTTTTTTAGTACTTTCAAAAGAGCTATATATTCTAATTAACCGGCCTTTGTGATTCCGGGGTTTGTGATTCGAAAAAAATTCGAACTTTAGCGTAAAGAGTGAGGTATTGATTAGGGGGGGGGGGACTCCCTAATATACATAATAAAAACATACGAATTTAGACATTCGTTACGTAAGTTAATTCGTAAGTTACGTCTGAACAAAATTTCTAGAAAGCCATTTAGCCAAAAAAAGGAAAATTAATATGCGAATTTCGTTTTAATTATTCATGTACGGTGAGCCAAAATCAAAGCTGCATTAATTCAAAAACGGTCAGAATTTAAATATAAAAAAACAAGTTTTTTTCAACTGAAAGTAAGGAGCAACATTAAAAATTAAAACGATGGGAAATTATTCCGTATATGAAAGGGGTTGTTCCCTCCTCAACGCCTCGCTCTTTATGCTAAAGTTTGACTCTGTCTTACAGCTTTATTCTTTAAAACAATAAAAAGCTTTAGCGTAAAGAGCGAGGCGTTGAGGAGGGGACAGCCCCTTTCATATACGGAATAATTTCTGTTCGTTTTAAGTTTTAATGTCGCTCCTTACTTTCAGTAAAAAAAACTTGTTTTTTTTTATTTAATTCTGATCAAAATAGACAGAAATTAATGTGAAATTATATATTGGGGTAAATGCAATGTAATGTAAGTTTGTAACGACATATGGAAATGTACGACATATACGCAGTGCTTCTAGTAGTTTTTCACTTTGTCATTAATATTTCCTGTGTTTTAAATTTAGCGCAATTAGTTATTACCGTGAGTGTCAAATTTCCATAAAGTCTGGGTTTTTGAATTTCAATCAAAGAAACAAAGAGAGAAAACTCAATGAAGAAAACAGACAAAACGGGCTTCGGCCAGTAGCGAAAAGAGAAAAAAAAACGACACCGATATTTCGTCTGTATAAAAACGAGGCGTCTTCACCGTAAAAGAAACAAAGATTAAAAATATAAAGTAAACTAAAATTACATAAAAACCACCACCAATATTAAACTACACTTGCCGCAACAGAACACTTGGGCTACAGTTAATAAAGAGTTACTTTGATGAAAGCACCAAAGTAACTGATCTGCGATTCTTCAATTTCAGTCTGTTCGTAGCTTCTTAGGGTAGACTGCCTATTTAGTAAGTGGATGTTGGTTTTAATACTTTATTAGTGTTCTTATTTCTTAGTCGCCTGTATTAAAAAAAAAGACGCAAAAATATTTCAAAATATGTCGTGTTCTTTTTTTTTGATTTTATAAATTCAAACGACAATATGGCTTTTGGGATATTTTGATCTCAAACAATTGGTATGCGGTTAAATAAAATGGTGAATATTTAGGCTGGATTATGAAGAAAAAGATTATTTCAGAATTACAAAGTTTCTATATGCAAAAAAAATACTTGTTCTGGCCTATTGTTAAAACATCGGACAACGGCCAAATTAAGACCTCAAAAGAAACTAAGCTGATACGAATTTTTGAGTTAAAAATTATTTTAGAGGCTATGTCACTACCACACTATTCTAAAAAAACAAAAACTATCGTTCACCATATATATTCATGGTTAAATACTAACTTACTTTCCTAAATAATGTGGATAGAATGTATTCATAAACAAAATCAGAAAACAAGTACAAGCTGCTGATCCCACAAAGGCTCATGACCTGTATAAGTGGCAGGATTTCCTAAAATACTTTTTTCCGCTAAATCTTGGTCTGTTTTCAATCTTATATCATGTAAAAAAAAAAAAAAAAAAACTTCAATCTTTTAGTTGGTACGAGAGGTCTAGCGAATGAGATATGACGCGTGGAGTTGACCCATCTATTTCGATTCGTGAGTAAGCTTTCATTGTTATAGAATTTTTTGCAAGCTCCGCAAGTCCAGTAAATCAGTCCATCTCTTTTTCCGTCGTCATGTTTTGTTAAAGAACTCGTAATTGAAGACTTGAACTCAAGACTAATTCCTTAGGGAATCTGATAAAGGAAATGAAAATAAAGCAGCTAGTTTTGGCTATGAAGACCCCCCTTTAATCACACAAAGTAGAGTTTTAACGTAAAAAGGAATGACAGTAATTGGAGCATTTCTGATTTGAATTACTTATGAAGGTTTCAAAACAAAATGTTTACGTTTTAGATTTCTTTAGTTCAATGAACCGGAAACTGCTTTTTAGTTTATGCAACATATACCTACAAAACTTGCTCATGTAAACTGAAGTGGGATTTTTCCTGTACTTGTTGAATTCTGAAAACTTGTACTTTACTGAAAACATAAAACCGACGCATAAAAAGGGATGTTCTCTTGGGAATAGAGAAGTCCTTAGTTAGCCAGTAGCAAATAAAAGACTAATTTGTAAGACTCAACTGCCTTTCACTGGCTATTATATCTATAGCTTTTATTATACAATTTAAGTTCTATTAAAACCTCCACAAAGCTTAGTTTGAGCTAAAGCACTCATTTTTCAGAATTCTACTAATACAGGGAAATATCACAAGTCTGTTTATTTGATCTAGTTTTGTAGATATATGCAGTTAAAAACAAAACGGGTTTACTTTTCGGGCATTGTACAAGCAATTGTCATTATCAAACATCTTTCCAGCCTTTTCAGGGGTGCCCGTCCGCCATAGGACATCGCCTCCATGATGGAAACAAAATCACTTCACAATTCCTTTGTTTATCATAAATTTCATCTCTCCTAAATACTTCAAAATTCGCCCAAATGAAAAACTTTGCCTTTTCATCATTTTACAAAAAATTTACCTAACAGTATGACCTTTATTTTGCTTCTTAGGGCTATGAGGCAAGGCTAATGAAACGAGACCACATTAAATCAAATATATCATGTCCTATATCATATACAATAATATATCACATATCGGGTTAACGAATAGGCAGTAGGCGTATATAGAAAACAACTCATTTCTAATTACCAGATTGTAACACAGATTCAACTTGAACAGACTATAAACTTGACATGAACTGAAGTTAAAATTTGTAAACACAAAGCAACTCACCTCTTTCGCGGGCTAAGGGATGCCATCCAATCAGGGGAGGATGAATTGAATGGGCCAACTTTAATTATATTAACAATTCACTAGCTTTTAAGAACACGCTCTGGCATCGCGAACTTATTAATGCAAAGCCGAAGTATTTTTTCAATCAGATTTAAAGCTTTGAAAAATTAATACTTAATAGTAGTGATGGAAAGTGAACATGAGAAAGAAAAGGACATTTTAAAGAGCAACTGAAAGCGGATAAATATAAAGGCGAAAAGGGACATCTGTCTGGTAACAAAATGACTGACATGCTTTGACATCCAATAATCTTCAGGTATTTTCTTTGTGAGCATAATACACCTTATGTGTGACAATTCTAAAAGTGTTTTGAGTTCTGACTCAGCAGTAGTACACCGTAAGACAAAGCAAAATGATTCTTCCCATGAAGAAATCTAAACCATATTGGATTTTTCAATAGAATCTGACCGATATCTTGAGGCTAGTAATATAAAGTGTTTGAGTTAAGGCGACCGAAAAAGCTCATTTTTGAACCGAAAGAGATCATTATTTGAACTTAATATATGTTAGTTCGATTTCTGGTATGAATTCAGCGTTAAGTATTCCCATTCATTCTGGTAACTGTAAATAGCGCTCGATGTGGAATTAACCTCTCTTTGATCCCCTTTAACTTTCTAAATGCTACTGCTATCATGATCTTTTTTTTCCGATATTGATTTCAAATTTCAAAAAATACTCAGATCCTGAAAAACACTCGCATTTATGTTAAAATGTAATTTTTTTTCAAACGAGGGCAGTTAACTTGGTGGACTTCGTAAACTAAAGTATACTGGAATAAAAACCGATTCTATATACTTTTTTAATTCTCTATTTTGTTATTTTTATAATTCTTTTTGATTATATTACCGAAAAGGTCCTTGTTATATTAAAAAAAGGCAATAAAACAGTAAAATGGAAATACTCTAAGTAGTGGGAATCACGCCATTCATTACATTCTGCTTTTGCTCCAGCGAGGATAATAGTCCTTGTAAATTGAGTGGGAAAAGACAATTAGGTACTTTTTTTCGTAAACTCTTTCAACTCTCTTATTGGAAAGTTGTAGGATGCGTGCCAAATTAAAAGCTTGCCTGTCTTTTTTTTTCTCTATGCTTATATGTTGCAGATGTAATACATAAATTAGTTTCATGTTTCCCATTAGGGTAGTCACGTAGTCACCAATTCGGATAATGCTGAACATAGAAAGAGATTGGTGTTCAGAAAGACATTTTACGAAATAAATTATCAACAGGAAATTGAAATCTGCCATTCGACATCAAGTTTTTTATTTAGTTGCCTTCTCACATTACTTCAGAAAGGGTGGCTTCTCTCTTATTTTGTGTTTTTTTTTTAGATTTGTCTTTTTATGTTTGTCCCGGGACTTTTATCTAGGTTTTATTCTTCTTTTTGCTCTAAGAATGGTTGAGTGGAGGTCTCAGCCGAAATATTTGCTTTTTTCTTCTTTTTTCACATGCTGTGGATAATCCTTTTTTGGTTTTCCTTTTTTTTTCTTCGTTTTCTCTTTTTTTAGATGAAAAGATTTATGATGTATATTTTCATAATCCAAATCTTTCTCTCGTTTTGCTAAAAATTCCAACTATGTTTATTTTTGTGTGAAATTTACCAACAATTGCTTGTAATAATTCTTTATAGATTTACTAAAGCACCATTGTTGATAGAAATTTTCATTAAAGATTTCTGTTTGGACGGCGGAAACACACCTTAAATATCAAGATACCTAAAAGATTTTTCATTTTCCCTCCATTGATTTAGTCTTATTTGTGTTGCAGAAACAACTGGAAACTGAAGCTTATAGTAGGAAAACTGCCATATTCCGAAGGCCTAACTTTCTTTCTTTTTTTTATAACAACGGGTCATTGACAAGATTCTAACTCAAATGTTGTTTTTGTTATTTTTGGTCTGCTGCGATTTTCATGGTTTATAACTTAAAACCCTTCATATTGTCACAGTAAGGTACACTGTTTTCCAGTTTGGACGGGGATTACAGCATTTTATTCATGGTACTGCTGTACCTGCTCCCGATTAGCTACACTGGAGGCGGTAATACTACCTACGGGACGTGAGTGTGGCAGGTGCCGTCAACCATCAGACCCAGAATCTTTTAGGGGGTTTGTGTCATTCTTGCTGGGGATGAGTACTAGTTGCTTTAGCCGCTCCTCACCTTCTGTATCTAATGTTTGTCTGTAGAGTGGCTAAGCCTTACTTGGCTAATCACCCGGCAAGGTGTTTTATCTACTAACGGATCACGTTTGACAAAAGTAGACGCACATATTCTGATCACCTGAATAATGAAAAGCATAGGATTGATCAGTTGAAAAAAAAGATTTATTCTACGCTACGAACTCATTTGAAACCAGTCGCCTGAGAGTATCATGCCGTCAACGCCATCCGTTGGCTCCAACCACCTTAGGTTCCATATATGCATAAAGCCTAGTGCTTAAACTGGATAAAAGACTAGTCATGTATTATGTACTTCTGAAATGAATAGTGCCCTACCACATATTATATAATAATAGGATAAATATTGGAGATATTCTTTTCCCAATTTATTCCAAAATTCAAATGACAGTGATATATATATGTTCAAAAGAGCATTGGTACTAATTGCAACCCGTTCTATTTAGTAGAAAGTTAAGGTTGAATTTCAGATTTTATCTCTTGCCTTTCTAGTTTCCCACTATTGGCTAGCTCTCCTACTGTGATATTGCTAAATTATCAAAGTTTTCTCTGGTTCCTAGTAGGAGCTTTCATTAAAAGTTTGATATTATATTATGGCACGACTTGTTTCTCCACTTTTTAGCTTCATCGAATGCATTCTGACTTTTAATTTGCAACGATTTTACAGAACCAAGTCGAGTACGTTTTACATAAATGACAAGCTTGAAAAATGTTTTTGACAATTAACAGTAGTTAGTTAGAAAGATATAACTCGATCTGCAATTATAAGGACGTAGTTCGGTAGTACGAATTTAAGTAGTGTTAAGTAGTACGAATTTTATTATCGCAAACCTATAATGAATAATGCTGAATTTAATGATGAATATAATTCAACCCTATAGATTAAAATAGCGTGACATGGCCGACTACGTATGTTGACGGTATTATAGTGGGTACTTGTCCATTATTCAGAACACACTCAAGAAGTGAAGTTAGGTTAATGATTCTTACTTTGAAATATGTAGAATAATCATAGTTAATTGATTTTGCATGCTGCCCCGCTAAACTTTACACACCCCCCTAATGTGCAAATTGAATAATGGACAATTACCTTCTAGAGTAATGTTCAAAATAGTTTCGCTTTGCTATGTTTTCTTTGCACTAATGAATGAATTTTCCTTTTTTTTTTAATTATGTCATGCTCGAGAAATGTTTTTCGAAATCAATGTCTTTTCCTTTGACTTTCTTTTAAGTATTTCCGAGATGTCGTCATGCCTAATATAAAGGGGACTCTCTGGTACTTCTTCTGAAAACAAGTTAGGAAAATAAAGTTGTTCAGCGGATGTTCATTCACTTGTACCGTTATTACAATTTTATCAATAGATGTATACATACAAAACGAATCCACAATATTTCGGTACAAGTTGAAATTTATATATTTTTTTCACAATTAAATCCTGTAATAAAAAAGAAGTTGCTGGTACAAGAAGCTTCAAAACCTTATTTTCTCTCCTGCAAAATCTTTAAAACGTGAGATATCAATCAATCAATCAAACATTTATTACCCACAACTAACAAAAAGTAGTACAAGTGGAGTACATAATAATAATAAAAAAAAATAAAAAAAACTCAACAAACACTAGCAATTAAATTAAACTACGAAAAGAACTGTAAAAGACCGTGGTCAGGGCCAAATTTACAAAATGAATCTGCAGAAAGCTTTTTGTGTAGGTCACCGAGCTTTTGATCAGATATGCCCTATCGTGTTAAACAGAACGATAACTGAAGGTAGTTAATTATCTTATTAGAAAAAGAGGCGTGTATGCGAGAAAATCTGAATGTTAGCTGGAAATTTACAAAATCTGATCGATTCTTTGGGATAATACAGAGAGATCTGTCTCTCTCTCTCTCTCTCTCTCTCTCTCTCTCTCTCTCTCTCTCTCTCTCTCTCTCTCTCACGCTCTCTCTCTCTCTCTCTCTCTCTCTCCCTGTCTCTCTTTCTCTTTGTCTCTCCGCCCTTTCTCTCTCTACTTATTCCTCCCGCATCCTCCCGTCTCAATTTTTGTTTACCTGTTTTCTTGACTTTAGTTTTACACATTTTTATGTTGTGAATTTTAAGAATAAACCTGAAAGTTACTTCTAGGACAATAACATGAATCTAAAATAAATGTAAAGTTACACCACAAATTTGTTTCAATAGAACCAAAATATTCATCAAGAATTCTTCTAAAAATTGAAAATTTCTGGTATTTTTCGTTTAAAATTTTAGAATTTCGCCAAAAACTGAAACGGGGAAAATTTTTTAGGAAGTTTCTAAATCATCCTCCGTACGATCTTAAGGCCTTAGCGGCGCTCTTTAGCGCTTATTGCAATTACAAGCTGGAATCACAAGACATAGCTTATCGGTTTAAAACCAATAAATGTCCTTCGTGCAAACAATTTGGAATGGAAAAAAATGAATTAGAAATGGAAATATCTTGTGCAGAGAAGTTCTCATGTTGTTCAGAGTAAATCGACCATGTGTTTCAGAGAGAGAGAGAGAGAGAGAGAGAGAGAGAGAGAGAGAGAGAGAGAGAGAGAGAGAGAGAGAGAGAGAGAGAGAGAGAGAGAGAGAGAGAGAGAGAGAGAGAGAGAGAGAGAGAGAGAGAGAGAGAGAGAGAGAGAGAGAGAGAGAGAGAGAGAGAGAGAGAGAGAGAGAGAGAGAGAGAGAGAGAGAGAGAGAGAGAGAGAGAGAGAGAGAGAGAGAGAGAGAGAGAGAGAGAGAGAGAGAGAGAGAGAGAGAGAGAGAGAGAGAGAGAGAGAGAGAGAGAGAGAGAGAGAGAGAGAGAGAGAGAGAGAGAGAGAGAGAGAGAGAGAGAGAGAGAAAGAGAGAGAGAGAGAGAGAGAGAGAGAGAGATAGAAAGATAGAGAGAGAGAGAGAAAGAGAGAGAGACAGAGAAAGAGAAAGAGAGAGAGAAAGAGTGAGAGAGAGAGAGAGAGAGAGAGAGAGAGAGAGAGAGGAGAGGAGAGATTTGCTCTCGAAACATTAGACCAAATTCTAAGTTTTCTCCTTAGTATAAAACAGAGTCTAAAGAAAGGCTTTTCGGAAGGTTGTACTGCCTATGTGTTTTCCCATTATTTTTAGTCAGTAACAGCAAAAAAAAAAATTTTTTTTTACAATGATCTGGTTTTGAAGGAGGGTTTGCCTTTTGGGGCGTAAAGCTTCGAAATACAGAACTATCAGGCAAATACTATCTTTCTTCAATAATTAAATGATAGAAACAAAATATAAAGCAAGATTTTTGGTGAAAATTTTTGTAATTTCAAACTGAACACAGGAAAATCCTCTACAAACGTACATGATTCTAGTTCTCTCTTTTTTTTTTAATTTGGAATCTATATAAATAAAACAAGTTAGGCCTATTTATCAATTTTCTTTTTATACGGAAAAAAGCTCTTTCAGTGATCTAAACTTGGCGCACAGCAAATGAGAGCTATCTCTCCTCTCCCTCCTTGTTATATATTTGTTGTGGAAAAGACGTTTTTAGACTAATTCGACGATTTTGATGCGGAGTCTTTCCTTTATTAAAGCAATTTTGTTTGTATATTCGTTTGTTGTTGTTGTGTTTTTTTTTACAAAAAAAGGAAAAGAAACAGTGTTCATTGGTGCACAAAGGGTGAGGGGAGACTACGCATCTGTTCCACCCACAATCTAAAATGACCAAAATAAATATTAAATACAAGGCTATGCATTACTTTTACCGTAAAAAAAACCTTTTTGTGGCGAAAGAGGCTTTATTTAAACTTCAGCTCCCTTTCTGCAAAATTTATTTTAATATTATCCCCATTAAAATTTATTCGGATTCCCATGAAGTTTCAGTAGAATACAGCCTAAATATCAGACCCCCCCCCCAAAAAAAAAGACTCGATCGCTTAGAGCAGAATTTTTGAGAGTTTTAGTAGAGTATATTGAACTAGCTGATTTCGTATCTGAAGGAATTCTGGGAATGCACTGTGTATAATTATCTTTATGGGTTTATTATATGTCAAAAGTCTAGATGTAACATAACCAATTTTGACATTCCCTAAAACGTTTACAGACCATAAATTAGGCTGCACATCCATTCCTTAAAGTTTTGGTTACCTTGTACCACAGTTGAATCTTTTGAGGGGGAGGGGTACCGATGGGTACTTGAAAACACTTTTCTGATGACAAGAATGAAGCCCTTCCTTCACCGAGTTTGACCGGCTCGAAACCCTGAAATGATACAAAATAAAAATCAATTCTAACTTTCCTTTAAATTTTGTTGAAGTTTGACGAACTCTTCGTGTAGTTGATCCGACTGTAAGAACTTCGAGATTATCTCTCCTCCGTAGAGGCCAAATTTTGTCTAATTTGATAGTGATATGGACATTCCCTTCTGGTAGATATTCTGTTGATGCCCATTCAGCGACCCTTTCCGCTTCCCTTGGCAGAAGCCAGATTGCAACCAAACGCCTAAAGGGCACAAATACGATGCTGGATCTTACATCTCT
This sequence comes from Artemia sp. Qi Xiang Cuo, assembly GCF_049724085.1. NCBI lineage: Eukaryota > Metazoa > Arthropoda > Branchiopoda > Anostraca > Artemiidae > Artemia > Artemia sp. Qi Xiang Cuo. The sequence continues at coordinate 35,769,859 of NC_142806.1, forward strand.
ATAAGTTTAGTTGGGGTCCAGCGTCCTCTTCCTGTAAATATGTTAATGGCAAGAATTTTAAGGACCGCTTTTCTTGTCCTCTGTATAGGTTAGATCGGGCTTATAATCCCCAACGGAACATATAGGATGCTAGTACTTACTTCACATTGAATTTAGCTGTGGTCCAACGACGTGTTCTGGAAGACTTCATAAAGCCAAGAACTCATGTCCCCTCTTTCTTCTCCTTCCAGAAAGATTGAATCGGCTGTGAACACCCAACAAGCCACGAATATGACATTTATTTTTACCTCGCACCAAACTTGGTTGAGTTGGAACGGCTCTATTCCGACAAAATACACAATTAAAACAGTACCTCTTTATAATACCCACTTTTGGCTTAGATGTAACTCCTTCCGGTAAATATCATTATGACAAGAAATTAGCCCCTCCTTTTTCACTTGTAATGTCAGATCTTATCAGAATCTCCAAAACGCTTAACTAGGACACTAGCTCTAAGTTGTTGCTTTAAAATCTAGAAAAATACATATGTTGTTCTAAGTTTCTCGAATAGCTTCAGCTTCCCTTTTCTACATGAAGCCGTATTTACGTGTTCCTAAGGGCTCTAATTTCAGAGTGAGGACAGTTTGGTTTTGCTCCTTGCTCACGCTGTTTAGTAGACTGAGAAAAAATGATTTTAATATTTCATCCTTGGAATTATAAGAAATTTAATAAATTTCAGAGGAGGATTTGCTCTCCGACCCCTTATCGCAGTGCCAGAAAAGGCTCCGAATTTTCAATTTCTTTTTGTTGCTAAACTACAACACCATGGGGTTTCAAAACGTCTGAACTTTCTGAAGCAGGGAAGAGAAAACAATTTGGAGGGTTGTAAATGTATTTAAACAGAAATATGCAGAAATGTATTTGTCCCCACATGTACAAATATTTCCTGTCTGAGCAAAAAAAGCCTTACAAGTTTGTTGGGGATTTATTTTTGACAAGTACTTGGAGGTTACTTTTTGTTGGGTCAGTTAAGGTGAATATTCCCTCTAAAACAAACAATTTTGTGACTAGCCCACAGCTGTAATATGCATCAGAAGGATAAAATACTTATATCACTGGATTCATTAGTCTCAAATCTATCCATCTGCCGAACCAGTATTATGATATTATTCTGGGAACACTTGTTCTTGGGGAACGATCTAAAATCGCTTAAGAAACAGGAAAATTATCCTTTTTTAAACTATTTTCGACCAATTCCAACGTATTTTCAATCCAAAAAATTGTACACAAAATTTTATAAATATAATTTGACAGATGGATGGAGCTAAATCTAAGCTATGGAAGTATGGAATGATATAAAATATATCGTCTTTTGTTGATATTAGTTTAAAAAACCTTTTCCACAAAATAAGTTTTTCAAAGAAAAGTAAAGTACTCCATTAAACAAAAAATTAGCAAAAATAAAATCAAATAATCTACCAAGCGTGAAACTACCACAAATCAGCATTGATAATTAAAAATATCCTAACACAAACAGAAATTACTATAATTAAGGGAGCCAAGCTCAAAACGAGCAGAAATTAACATAATTTTGGTGCAAAACTCCTATGCCTTCCCAATGTCAGAACAAAATTTGCACTTTACTGAAAAAATATAAATGTTTTTATTTTTATAACTTTAATAAATTAAATAATATTATCATTTTGATTACAAAATATCATTATATTTATATTATATTGAAAATGCACATTCAGTTGTATTTTTTCATTAAAGTGCAAATTTTGTTCTGATCTTGAGAAGGCATATGGGTTTTGCACCCAACTTATGTTAATTTCTGCTTGTTTTGAGTTTGACTCGGTTAATTATTGTAATTTCTGTTTTTTTTGGGTGTCATTTATTTATCGATGCTGATTTGTGGTAGTTTCACGCTTGGTAGATTATTTGATTTTATTTTTGCTATTTTTTTGTTTAATGGAGTTCTTTACTTTATTTTGAAATACTTATTTTATGGAAAAAGTTTTTTTAGATTAATTTCTGTTCGTTTTATATTGACATAGTCTTTTCAGGAAAAAAGAAAATAATGCTTTAAATCTTTTCGTTTTTTAAGACTTTATAGTTTGGCCTGCAAAATTTTGATTTTATGTGTTTTGGAAAATGGTGGACGTGAGAGGGGCGTTAGTCGCTATCCAATCACTTTCAACTATTAAAAAAGGCACTAGCCCTATCAATTTCCAATTGAATGAGCCCTTTTGAAGTATCTACGACAACGCTTTCAATAAAACTTTATATGCCCCAGGGCATAACTTGCAACCCTTGCCCTGAGGGCTGTGGGGGGAAGGGTTGTCATCCTTGAAGGCCAAATTTCAAAAACTTTCAACTACGTTGAGTAAAACTTAAAAAGGGTACTATCCCCTTGAATATCAAATCGAATGAGCCCTTTAAGTTTCTACGACAAAGATTTCAATAAAAACCTTATATGCCCCCAGGGAATAACTTATAATCCGTGCCCTGAGGGTTTTAGGGGAGTGTTCTTCTAAGAACAATATTTTTTATGTGGAAATCAACTACCCTGAACAAAATAGCTATCTCAAAACTTTTATTGGAGGTGTTTGGTGGAATGATGGGTGTGGGGTGGGGTTAGTTGCCCTCCAATCACTTTCGACACTAGCCCTTTGAATTTCCAGTCGAATGAGCTTTCATTGAAGTTTCTACGACAACGCCTTCTTTAAAACCTTATATACCCCCAGGACATAACTTAAAACCCTTGCCCTGAGAGATGTTGGGGAGTGTCCTTCTCAAAAAGTATTTTCTATATGGAAATCAACTACGCTGAACAAAATGGCTATCTCAAAATTTTGATTGGATGTGTCTGTGGGAATGAAGGGTGTGGGAAGGGGGAGCTAGTTGCCCTCCAATCACTTTTGACCATCAAAAAGGGTACTAGCCCTTTGAATTTCTAGTCGAATGAGCTTGTTTTGAAGTTTCTACGACAACGCCTTCAATAAAAACCTTATATGCCCCCAGGGCATAACTTAAAACCCTTGCCCTGATGGTTGCGGGGGAGTTGCCTCCTCAAAAACATGTTTTCTATCTGGAAATCAAGTACGCTGAACAAAACGGATATCTCAAAATTTGTATTGGATGTGTTTTGGGGAATGATGGGCGTGGGGGGGGACTAGTTGCCCTCCAATCACTTTGACTATTAAAGAGAGTACTAGTCCTTTGAATTTCCAATCGAATGAGCCTGTTTTGAAGTTTATACGACAACGCCTTCTATAAAAAACCTAATATGCCCCCAGGCCATAACTTAAAACCCTTACCCTGAGGGTTGTGAGGGAGTGTCCTCCTCAAAAACATATTTTATATCTGGAAAACAACTACGCTGAACAAAATGGCTATCTCAAAATTATGATTGGATGTGTTTGGGGGAATGATGGGCGTGGGGGGGGCTACTTGCCCTCCAATCACTTTCGACTATTAAAAAGGGCACTAGCCCTTTGAATTTCCAATTGAATGAGCCCTTTTGAAGTTTCTATGACAACGCTTTCAATAAAAACTTTATATGCCCCCAGGGCATAACTTACAACCCTTGCACTGAGGGCTCTGAAAGACAAAATTCATCCTAAAAGACAAAATTTCCAGAATTTTAAACTACGTTGAACAAAATGGATATCTCAAAATTTTAATTCGATGTGTTTGGGAAAATGGTGGGCGTGAGATGGGCGTTAGTCGCTATCCAATCACTTTCAACTATTTCAAACAGTTCGTGGTAACGAACTGTAAGTAAGGGGCGACCCAGCTCAACGGTAACCGAAACTCTAAAAAACGGAATTTTGGTACCAATAGATACATCAAAAGAATCAGATTTTAATTCTGATTAAAATCCTTGACTATTAAAATCCCTGAGAAAATTTGACTGATTTTCGAAAAAAGGGGGAAAGACCCCCTAAAAGTTATAGAACATTAATGAAATTCACACCATCATATTCAACGTATCAGAGAACCCCACTGTAGAGGTTTCAAGCTCCTATCTACAAAAATGTGGAATTTTGTATTTTTTGTCAGAAGAAAGATCACGGGTGCGTGTTTATCTGTTTTTTTTTTATTCTTTTCCCCAGGGGTAATCGTATTGACCCAGTGGTCCTAGAATATCGTAAGAGGGCTCATTGGAACGGATATTAAAAGTTCTAGCGCCTTTTTTAAGTGACAAAAAAATGGAGGGCAACTAGGCCCCCTCCCACACTCATTTTTTCTCAAAATCACCCAATTAAAATGTCGAGATAGATATTTTTTTTAACGTAGTTAGACATCTAAGACATATATCTTTTAGGTTGACTTAATCCCCTACAGTTCATAGGGAATGGACTGCGAGTTATGACCTTTGCTCAGTGATTACATATCGTCTTGGTTACTGGGAAGTATACAGACATTTTAAGGAAGAATTTTTTTCCTGTGGGGGGGGGGGCCTGGCGCAGCGCGTGCCTCGGGAGAATCTTTCCATGTAGGATGTTTCTTTGGGGTAAGGGACATTTCTATGAAGGGGGCGCCGGATTTCCAAGCATTATTTAAAAAAACGATCAGAAATTAAATTAAAAAAACAAAACAAGTTTTGTCAACTGAAAGTAAGAAGCAACATTAGAACTTAAAATGAACAGAAATTATTAGGTATATGGGGGGGTCCTCCCCCAAGTCAATACCTCACTCTTTACGCTACAGTTTTTTTTTATTGCTTTCAAAAGAGCTATCCATTCTAATTAAACGGCCTTTGTGATTCAACGGTTTGTGAATTAAATTTTTTTTTTTTACTTTTAATGTAAAGAGCGTGGTATTGACTAAGGGGAGAACCCCATCATATACGTAATAACATATACGTAATATAAAAAAAAAACATTAAAAAAAAACAAGCGATACGGCTCAATAGTAATCGAAACTCTTAAAAACGGAACTTTGATGTCAATAAATGTATCAAAAGAATGGGCTTATAATGCTGATTCTAAATATATGAATTTTATTAAGTTTAGTATTACTCATCAAAGGCTACGGGCCTGAGAAAATTTACCTGATTTTTTAAAGAGGGGGGAAACTTCCCCTAAAAGTGAAAGAATTTTAATGAAAATCACACCGTCAGATTCAGCGTATCAGAAAACCCTATAACGTAGGTTTCAAACTCATATCTGCAAAAATCTGCCACTTTGTATTTTTTGCCAGAAGCAAAATATACGAATATAGAAGTTCGTTACGTAAGTTAATTTGTAAATTACGTCAGAACCAAATTTAGAGACACCCATTTAGCATAAGAAAAGTAAAATTTTTATGCAAATTTTGTTTACTTATTCAATGAAGGTGAGCCAAAATAAAAGCTGCATTAACTAAACAACCATCAGAAATTAAATAAAAAAAACATGTTTTTTAAACTGAAAGGAAGGAGCGACATTAAAACTTAAAACGAACATAAATTATTCCGTATATGAAAGGGGCTGTCCCCTCATCAACGCCTCGCTCTTTACGCTAAAGTTTTTTATTTTTTTAAAAATAAATTTGTGAGACAGAGTCAAACTTTAGCGTAAAGAGCGAGGCGTTGAGGAGGGGACAGCCCCTTTCATATACGGAATAATTTCTTTTCGTTTTAAGTTTTAATGTCGCTCCTTACTTTCAGTTTAAAAAACTTGTTTTTTTTATTTAATTAAAAAAGGCGCTAGCCCTTTCAATTTCCAATTGAATGAGCCCTTTTGAAGTTTTTACGACAACGCTTTCAATAAAAACTTTATATGCTCCCAGGGCATAACTTACAACCCTTGCCCTGAGGGCTGTGGGGGAAGGAGCTGTCATCTTTATAGACCTAATTTCCAAAACTTTCAACTACGTTGAATAAAATAGCTATCTAAAAAATTGGATTGGTTGTGTTTGGGGAAAAGGTGGGCGTGAGAGGGGGGTTAGTTGCCCTCAAAATCACTTTCGACTATTAAAAAGGGTACTAGTTATTTGAATTTCAAATCGAATGAGCGCTTTTTCAAGTTTCTAAGACAAAGATTTCAATAAAAACCTCATATGCCACCAGGGCATAACTTATAATCCTAGCCCTGAGGGTTGTGGGGGAGTATCTTCCTCAAAAATATGTTTTCTATCTGGAAATCAACTACCCTGAACAAAATGGCTATCTCAAAATTTGTATCGCATGTGTTTTGGGGAATGATGGGTGGGGGGGGGGCTAGTTGCCCTCCAATCACTTTCAAATATTAAAAAGGGCACTAGCCCTTTGAATTTCCAGTCGAATGAGCTTTTATTGAAGTTTCTACGACAACACCTTCTTTAAAAAACCTTATATACCCCGAGGGGATTACTTAAAATCCGGGCCTGAAGGGTTGTGGGGGAGTTTCCTTCCGAAAGACATGTTTTCTAATGGGAAATCAACTCCACTGAAACACTTGGATATCTCAAAATTTTTAGTTGACGTGTTTGGGAGACGGATGGGAGTGGGGGAAGCTAGTTGCCCTCCAATCACTTTCGACTATTAAAAAGGGTACTAGCCCTTAGAATTTCCAATCGAATGAGCCTTTTTTGAAGTTTCTATGACAACGCCTTCTATAAAAACCTTATATGCCCCCAGGGCATAACTTAAAACCCTTGCCCTTTTGGCTGTGGGAGAGTGTCCTCCTCAAAAACATATTTTTTATCTGGAAAACAAATAAAATAAAAGATTTGCAACGAAAAGTAAAGGGTAAGTTTGAATACGACCTCGTATTAGGTTTCTTCGACCCAGCGACTTACGACTTTTCAAACTGATCGGGGACAAAAAGTTTTTTTTAGCCTACTTGTGGGCCCCCCTAACACCCCTTTTCTTCTAAAAAAAAAGGTTTGTTGCCGCTAGTTCACTCAACAATTCTTGCAAGTTTAATTCTAATCGGGGAAAAAGTTTTTTCTAAAAGACTTGAAAAGAATTTGTCCCCCTATTTTGGGTGTCATTGTCTGGGGGACCGATTTTCTCTTGCTCTCTCTCTCTCTCTCTCTCTCTCTCCCCCTGTCTCTCTCTCTCCCCCTTTCTCTCTCTCTCTCTCTCTCTCTCTCTCTCTCTCTTTTTCTCCCTTTATCTCTCTCTCTCTCTGTCCCTCTCTCCCTTCTCTCTTTACCTCTGTCTCATTGGAAATTGACTCTTAACTTAGTTATTGTTATTTGGCCAGCTAATATTGACCCTTTTGTAAAATCATACGAGAGAAGTAGCAAGATTGCCGATAATTATGATTGTTTTTAGTATGTTATATGAGTATCAGCGGAAAGCTCATATAATTTCGTTTTTTTTAATTTTTTATCTGGAAAACAAGTACGCTGAACAAAATGGCTATCTCAAAATTTTGATTGGATGTATTTGGGGGAATGATGGGTGGGGGGGGGGGGGCTAGTTGCCCTCCAGTCATTTTCTACTATTAAAAAGGGTACTAGCCCTTTGAAGTTCCAATCGAATGAGCCTTTTTTGAAGTTTCTACGACAACGCCTTCTATAAAAACCTTATATGCCCCCCAGGCCATAACTTAAAACCCTTGCCCTGTGGGTTGTGAGGGAGTTTCGTCCTCAAAAGCATATTTTCTATCTGGAAAACAAATACGCTGAACAAAATGGCTATCTCAAAATTTTGATTGGATGTGTTTGGGGGAATGATGGGCGTGGGGTGGGGCTAGTTGCCCTTCAATCACTTTCGACTATTAAAAAGGGTGCTAGTCCTTTGAATTTCCAATCGAATGAGCCCTTTTGAAGTTTCTACGACAACACTTTCAATAAAAACTTTATATGCCCCCCAGGGCATAACTTACAAGCCTTGCACTGAGGGCTCTGAGGGGGTTATGAACCTAAAAGACAAAATTTCCAGAACTTTCAACTACGTTGAACAAAATGGATGTCTCAAAATTTTAAGAAAGCCAATTGGCATGACCTACACTTTCGGATTGGTAAAACCTCTTTACTATCTAGTTTGTACATATATCCAAAGCAAGCATGGATGACAAGGAACTTAATGGTTCTTCAACTTAGTTACAACAGATAGATTTCAAAAGATTCCAAGAGAGATTCCTAGATGTTTCCGTGTTTTTCAAAAAGAGAATTTTTCTAATAAGCCAAAACAGCCCACACTGCAATTCTTTCTTGAGAAAAAGAGAAAAATAAAATTCTGCTAGAGAGAACTTAACACATAGGAAATGAGAAAGGACTAAATAATCGTTAGTTTGTTTGATACTTAAGTGGCGACTCAAAAACATATTTTCTTTCTGGAAAACAACTACGCTGAACAAAATGGCTATCTCAAAATTTTGAATGGATGTGTTTGGGGGAATGATGGGCGTGGGGTGGGGCTAGTTGCCCTCCATTCACTTTCGACTATTAAAACGGGTACTAGCCCTTTGAATTTCCAATCGAATGAGCCCTTTTGAAGTTTCTACGACAACGCTTTCAATAAAAACTTTATATGCCCCCCAGGGCATAACTTACAAGCCTTGCACTGAGGGCTCTGAGGGGGTTATCCTCCTAAAAGACAAAATTTCCAGAACTTTCAACTACGTTGAACAAGATGGATGTCTCAAAATTTTAATTCGATGTGTTTGGGAAAATGGTGGGCAACAGAGGGGTATAAGTCGCTCTCCAATCACTTTCAACCATTAAAAAAGAATCTAGCCCTTTCAGTTTCCAATTGAATGAGCCCTTTTGTAGTTTCTACAACGAGGCTTTCTATAAAAGCTTTATATGTCCCCAGGGAATAACTTACAACCCAGTTCCCGAGGGCTGTAGGGGGAGGTTCTTCCTTTCCGGGTGACCAAAGTTTCAAAACTTTCAACTACGTTAAACACACTAACTCTCTAAAAATTTTGATGGGTGTTATTAGGAGGAGTAATGGGGGTGAGAGGGGGGTGAGTTGACCTCAAAATCACTTTCGACTATTAAAAAGGGTACTAGCCCTTTGAATTTCGAATCGGATGAGCCCTCTTTCAAGTTTTTACGACAAAGATTTCAATAAAGACCTTATATGCCCAGGGCATAACTTATAATCCTTGCCCTGAGGGTTGTGGGGGAGTGTCCTCCTCAAAAATATGTTTTCTATCTGGAAATCAACTATCCTGAACAAAATGGATACCTCAAACTTTTGTTTGGATGTGTTTGGGGGAATGAGGGGTGGGGGGGGGGGGGGCTAGTTGCCCTTCTATCTCTTTCAGCTATTAAAAAGCGCAATATCCTGTTAAATTGCCTATTGAAACAGCTTTTATAGAAGTCCCGACAAAAACGCCTTCTTTAGAAGCCTTTTATGCCCCCAGAGCACAACCTACTATCCGGGATCTCTGAGATATGGGGGATCGTTCTTCACCGCAATATATTTTACACCTTATAATCATCAACACGGAGCCCTTTACCTATCTAAAAATTTTTACCGAATGTGGTGGGAATGATGGGCGGGGGGGTTTGTTGCCCTACAATCGCTTTTGGCCATTATAAAGGGCACTAGCCCATTGAATTTCTATTGGAAAGAGCCAGTTCATAGGTTTCTACGGAAACGCCTTCTTTTAAAAACTTATATGCTCCCCGGGCATAACTTACAACCTATGCCCCGAGGGTTGTGGGGGAGTGTCCTCCTCAAAAACATATTTTTATCTGGAAATCAAGTACACTGAACAAAATGGCTATCTCAAAATGTTGATTGGGTGTTTTTGGGGGAATGATGGCGGGGCGGCTAGTTGCCCTCCAATCACTTTCGACTATTAAAAAGAGTGCTAGCCCTTTGAATTTCCAATCGAATGAGCCTGTTTTGAAGTTTCTACGACAACGCCTTCTATAAAAACCTTATATGTTCCAGGCCATAACTTAAAACCCTTGCCCTGAGGGTTGTGAGGGAGTGTCTTCCTCAAAAACCTATTTTCTATCTTCAAAACAACTACGCTGGAACAAAATGGCTATCTCCAAATTTTGAATGGATGTGTTTGGGGAAATGATGGGCGTGGGGTGGGGCTAGTTGCCCTCCAATCAATTTCGACTATTAAAAAGGGTACTAGCCCTTTGAATTTCCAAAAAAGGAAAAGGTGGGCGTGAGAGGGGGGTTAGTTGCCCTCAAAATCACTTTCGACTATTAAAAAGGGTACTAGTCATTTGAATTTCAATCGAATGAGCCCTTTTTCAAGTTTTTACGACAAAGATTTCAATAAAGACCTTATATGCCCAGGGCATAACTTATAATCCTTACCCCGAGGGCTGGGGCGGAGTGTCCTCCTCAAAAATTTGTTTTCTATCTGGAAATCAACTACCCCGAACAAAATGGATATTTCAAACTTTTTATTGGATATGTTTGGGGGAATGATGGGTGTGGGGGGGGGGCTAGTAGCCCTCCAATCACTTTCGACTATTAAAAAGGGCACTAGCTCTTTGAAGCTCAAGTTGAAAGGTCTTTTATTACAGGCTCTATAACATCACCTTCTTTAGAAGCATTATGTATCCCCACGGTATTGATTGTCTTCCTCCCCCCGAGAGAGACACTGAATTGACAACCTCAAAAATATACATTATAATTGGAAATTAACTGCAGTGAAAACTATGGCTATCTCAACATTTTTACTGGATGTTGTTGGAGGAATGAAGGGCGGGGGGGCTAGTTGCCCTCCAATCACTGTCGACTATTAAAAAGGGTACTAGCCCTTAGAATTTCCAATCGAATGAGCCTTTTTAGAAGTTTCTACGGCAACGCCTTCTATAAAAACCTTATATGCCCCCAGGGCATACCTTAAAACCCTTGCCCTGATGGTTGTGGGGGAGTGTCCTCCTCAAAAACATATTTTTATCTGGAAATCAAGTACACTGAACAAAATGGCTATCTCAAAATGTTGATTGGGTGTGTTTGGGGGAATGATGGCGGGGCGGCTAGTTGCCCTCCAATCACTTTCGACTATTAAAAAGGGTACTAGCCCTTTGAATTTCCAATCGAATGAGCCTGTTTTGAAGTTTCTACGACAACGCCTTCTATAAAAACCTTATATGTCCCAGGGCATAACTTAAAACCCTTGCCCTGATGGTTGTGGGGGAGTGTCCTCCTCAAAAACATATTTTCTATCTTCAAAACAACTACGCTGAACAAAATGGCTATCTCCAAATTTTGAATGGATGTGTTTGGGGAAATGATGGGCGTGGGGTGGGGCTAGTTGCCCTCCAATCAATTTCGACTATTAAAAAGGGTACTAGCCCTTTGAATTTCCAAAAAAGGAAAAGGTGGGCGTGAGAGGGGGGTTAGTTGCCCTCAAAATCACTTTCGACTATTAAAAAGGGTACTAGTCATTTGAATTTCAATCGAATGAGCCCTTTTTCAAGTTTTTACGACAAAGATTTCAATAAAGACCTTATATGCCCAGGGCATAACTTATAATCCTTGCCCTGAGGGTTGTGGGGGAGTGTCCTCCTCAAAAATATGTTTTTTATTTGGAAATCAACTACCCTGAACAAAATGGCTATCTCAAAATTTTTATTGGATGTGTTTGGGGGAATGAGGGGTGTGGGGGGGGGGGCTAGTTGACCTCCAATCACTTTCGACTATTAAAAAGGGCACTAGCCCTTTGAATTTCCAGACGAATGAGCTTTTATTGAAGTTTCTACGACAACTCCTTCTTTAAAAACCTTATATACCCCCAGGGCATCACTTAAAACCCTTGCCCTGAGGGATGTGGGGGAGTGTCCTCCTCAAAAACATATTTTCTATCCGGAAATCAACTACGCTGAACAAAATGGCTATCTCAAAATTTTGATTGGATGTTGTTGGAATGAAGGGCGGGGGGGCTAGTTGCCCTCCAATCACTTTCGACTATTAAAAAGGGTACTAGCCCTTAGAATTTCCAATCGAATGAGCCTTTTTTGAAGTTTCTACGGCAACGCCTTCTATAAAAACCTTATATGACACCAGGGCATACCTTAAAACCCTTGCCCTGATGGTTGTGGGGGAGTGTCCTCCTCAAAAACATATTTTTTATCTGGAAATCAAGTACACTGAACAAAATGGCTATCTCAAAATGTTGATTGGGTGTGTTTGGGGGAATGATGGGGGAGCTAGTTGCCCTCCAATCACTTTCGACTATTAAAAAGGGTACTAGCCCTTTGAATTTCCAATCGAATGAGCCTGTTTTGAAGTTTCTACGACAACGCCTTCTATTAAAACCTTATATGTCCCCAGGCCATAACTTAAAATCCTTGGGTGTGGGGGGGGCGAGTGGCCCTCCAATCACTTTCGACTATTAAAAAGGGCACTAGCCCTTTGAATTGCCAGTCGAATGAGCTTTTATTGAAGTTTCTACGACAACACCTTCGTTAAAAACCGTATATACCCCCTGGGCATAACTTATAAGACTTGCCCTGAGGGATGTGGGGGAGTGTCCTCCTCAAAATCATATTTACTATCGGGAAATCAACTACGCTGAACAAAATGGCTATCTCAAAATTTTGATTGGATGTTGTTGGAATGAAGGGCGGGGGGGCTAGTTGCCCTCCAATCACTTTCGACTATTAAAAAGGGTACTAGCCCTTTGAATTTCCAATCGAATGAGCCTTTTTAGAAGTTTCTACGGCAAAGCCTTCTATAAAAACCTTATATGCCCCCAGGGCATACCTTAAAACCCTTGCCCTGATGGTTGTGGGGGAGTGTCCTCCTCAAAAACATATTTTTTATCTGGAACTCAAGTACACTGAACAAAATGGCTATCTCAAAATGTTGATTGGGTGTGTTTGGGGGAATGATGGGGGACCTAGTTGCCCTCCAATAACTGTCGACTATTAAACAGAGTACTAGCCCTTTGAATTTCCAATCGTATGAGCCTATTTTGAAGTTTTTAAGACAACGCCTTCTATTAAAACCTTATATGCCCCAAGGCCATAACTTAGAACCCTTGCCCTGAGGGTTGTGAGGGAGTGTCCTCCTCAAAAACATATTTACTATCTGGAAAACAACTACGCTGAACAAAATGGCTATCTCAAAATTTTGATTGGATGTGTTTGGGGAAATGATGGGAGTGGGGTGGGGCTAGTTGCCCTCCAATCACTTTCGACTATTAAAAAGGGTACTAGCCCTTTGAATTTCCAAAAAGGGAAAAGGTGTGCGTGAGAGGGGGGATAATTGCCCTTCAATCACTTTCGACTATTAAAAAGGGTACTATCCCATTGAATCCAGGCCTAATAATTGACGACTTGTACTTGTAGGTGGCCACATCAGTTGCAGCACGAGGACTAGACGTCAAACACCTAATTTTGGTTGTAAACTATGATTGCCCCAACCACTATGAAGACTATGTGCATCGGGTCGGAAGAACTGGCCGGTAATTTCTTTTTTTTTAAATTTGGACAATAAAGTTTGGAGAAAATAGCACCAGTATGTTCCAGTATCATTGTATGTATCAGTGTCGCTGTTGGTTTATTAAAATTATGGTAATAATGGAAATAAAATAAAAGATTTGCAACGAAAAGTAAAGGGTAAGTTTGAATACGATCTCGTATTAGGTTTCTTCGACCCAGCGACTTACGACTTTTCAAACTGATCGGGGACAAAAAGTTTTTTTTAGCCTACTTGTGGGCCCCCCTAACACCCCTTTTCTTCTAAAAAAAAAAGGTTTGTTGCCGCTAGTTCACTCAACAATTCTTGCAAGTTTGATTCTAATCGGGGAAAAAGTTTTTTCTAAAAGACTTGAAAAGAATTTGTCCCCCTATTTTGGGTGTCATTGTCTGGGGGACCGATTTTCTCTTGCTCTCTCTCTCTCTCTCTCTCTCTCTCTCTCCCCCTTTCTCTCTCTCTCTCTCTCTCTCTCTCTCTCTCTCTCTCTCTCTCTCTCTCTCTCTCTCTCTCTCTCTCTCTCTCTCTCTCTCTCTCTCTCTCTCTCTCTCTCTCTCTCTCTCTCTCTCTCTCTCTCTCTCTCTCTCTCTCTCTCTCTCTCTCTCTCTCTTTTTTTCTCCCTTTTTCTCTCTCTCTCTCTGTCCCTCTCTCCCTTCTCTCTTTACCTCTGTCTCATTGGAAATTGACTCTTAACTTAGTTATTGTTCTTTGGCCAGCTAATATTTACCCTTTTGTAAAATCATACGAGAGAAGTAGCAAGATTGCCGATAATTATGATTGTTTTTAGTATGTTATATGAGTATCAGCGGAAAGCTCATATAATTTCGTTTTTTTAATTAAGTTTTAAGTCGGCTTTATTATGTTTGATGTAAGAATTAATTTATTACCATTAAAAAGGAGTGTACGGTATCTTCTGCAGTTCTTTCCTAACGTTTTAGCCCTGATTGACTTGTGTACCAAAAATCGTGTTAGTTAGTATTTTTTTCACATTTTTGAAAGTGACAAAAATGGAAATATATGTGGATGTAATAGGAAATATATAACAGTTATATATAATATATATAACTGTTGGGGCTTGACGATTTAGACAGTACAGCCTATTTCGTCGTAAACTGAGAATACCATTTGCTGCATTAGCTGGTCACTAGCTTTTCTTTAATGATGTCATCTTTGTAGAATAATAAAAATTTTGGTTTTTTAGTTTCAGCGGTGAAAATAATTGTTCGACTTATGCAAACCTTCGCTTGCCCTTTTTTTTGCACGATCCTGAATCTTTACGCCGAATTTTTCCCGAGTTACACTGCCTAAACAGAAAGAAAAAAATGGAAGGTCGTGGAAAACCTGTTTGGACGATTCTAACGGTTCGTCATTCCCACACGCGCTATTTTAGAACTATGGATCTGCTATAAAGAGCCAAGTTTGTTTCAGGCTAGCTATTATTTCAGTAACTGAAACAGAAAGTGAATATTGATGAAAATTCTGCCATTTTTTATACTTAAGACATGGTCATCCAAGGATCACTTCAAGCTGCTAAAATAATGAATATTATGATATATAGGATCCCCGTCCCCCACAAAGCTAATCAGTATTGATACCTCAAAAATAAATATTTTTTGAATTCTGCCGCTTTCGCACACGTGAATGATGTAATATTTTTTTATTTTGGATATGTCTACTCTATGGACTAATCAGGTTTGTTGACCACAAAGAGCTCTATAGCAACTGGGATCGAACCCCAGGCCTCGTGTTGCCATACAGAGATCAATCCATTGTGCCACCACAGGCTATATTAAATGTTTTTCTATTTCTGTTTTGAATCTTTCACGGGAATATTTTTCAAAGATACTGTTTTTGTCGCCACTTAAGTATCAAACAAACTAACGATTATTTAGTCCTTTCTCATTTCCTATGTGTTAAGTTCTCTCTAGCAGAATTTTATTTTTCTCTTTTTCTCAAGAAAGAATTGCAGTGTGGGCTGTTTTGGCTTATTAGAAAAATTCTCTTTTTGAAAAACACGGAAACATCTAGGAATCTCTCTTGGAATCTTTTGAAATCTATCTGTTGGAACTAAGTTGAAGAACCATTAAGTTCCTTGTCATCCATGCTTGCTTTGGATATATGTACAAACTAGATAATAAAGAGGTTTTACCAATGCGAAAGTGTAGGTCATGCCAATTGGCTTTCTTAAGCATTGATAAAAAACAAAAAATGTCACATCTTGACAAAAGTATCAACAGTGATGAATTTTATTGTAATGGCTTCTGTGATTTAATATTGTACTGTATCTTAAATTGGGACGAAGGGATTATTTAGGAATACTGATCGAAGGAATATATGACTTAAATTAGGAACAAATCTACCTTGAAAAATGAGGATAAGAGTAATATTAGACTTAACAAAAATTGACCGATTGGTTAGTTTCATCTTTGTTGCTATTATTGTTAATAAGGAAGGTGGATGTAGTGAAGATTTAAAATGCCGGATAGTCAGGTGACATAATTTTTTTTCCGTAGTTAAATATATATATATATATATATATATATATATATATATATATATATATATATATATATATATATATATATATATATATATATATTTATTCCTGAAGAATCATGTGATGATAATTCTACGCAAGGGTCGTTTCAGTGACTGTATTATAGGAATTGATAGCTCTAGTATCTTTACCAAGAATAAAAAATGACTCGAGGGCAACCAGTCCCTTTCCTTTGCCCTTTCTTTTGCTACCCGGTCCCATAACTCTCCAAACCCCTTTATAAAAATCGTGAGATTTTTTGTTTCAAAATAGTTGAAAGGTCCAATACTTATGCTTGGAAATGACATGGACCATAAAGTACCTGGGTTAAAGTGCCGTAATTACTCAAATTGCCAATTGTTGCAGATACCAGTTGCTTACAGATGGCTTAATAGTGGAAAAAGAAGGACATGTTCTGATCTTGGGTATTCAATGATTCAAAAATTTCAGGGATCGTTCTCTGTGCCAAAGGGATTCCACATTTGGGATCGAAGGGGGGGGGGGTAATCGGTCTGGAAGTTCCTCTTTTTCAATTTTTCAATGAAAATACCGAAAACGGTTTTTTCAATGAAGATACCCCAAACAAATTCAAAATCTAGGGATGGGGGGTAAATGCCCTCCCTCCAATTGACACTCTGATCAAATATAAAGACATCTGATCCTTTTCTACCCTAACCTATTCAAAGATTCACGACCTACTTCTCATTTGGCCCCAGATCGATGGCGAAAAAGAATAACCTTTGGCAATCTGTCATGCTTCATCCGTAAAACGTGTTCTATCCATCTCGGCCTTTCTTTTATTATAGGCCTTGAAAGTGGGATAAAACAACATTTTTTTTTACAATATGTGGTTTGAAATACGGTCAGTCAAAGAGGTACTTAAAGCTATCCGTAGACGACTCTGTAAAACACTTAAAAAATCTCCCCTTGCCTTTCGAGGCACTCACGTTTCAAAACCGTACTTAACCACTGTCACTACAATATCTTCCAATATTCTTATCTTGGTTTGCAGACTTGTCTTCCTACTTTTTCAAATTGTTTCAAATGTGAAAAAATACCCTGTGTCTTGGTTATTCTACTTTTTACATCTACACTGCATCCACCATCTGTACTAATAATATCACCCAGGTAATTAAAGCTATCCAGTCGATTGATCTGGAATGGATAATCAAGACAAACATAAAGCGAAGATAAATTACCTCAGACTGGGGTAACAGACTATCGCCCCCTAAGCCGTCTAATGGCCAGAGCGCCATTTGCACCTTACTGAAAATGATCTGTATTTCGAGCAGTGTGGTTTTTATCTGTCATAATATCAACACAAAAAAAATCTATCACAAAGCTCACCATCGCTTACAAATCAGATTGGTACTGCTGCCTACCTCCCTCTCGAGCCCTCTGACCATCAAGTTTTGTTCGTTTTAATTTAAGCTATATCTATTTTAAACAGTGTTCTATTTATTTGTCAAACCGTCGACAATAGAAAAGAGAATTACCATATTAATTAAGATTACTAGAAGCAACTAGTGAAAGTAAAATGATCGTTGAATACATAACAATATTAATTCCCGGAAATCTCAGCAATTTTTTATCTGTGTTATAATTAAGAAACAGGGAATGTTTAAAATATTTTTTTCCAGTAAAGTTCAAATGAAACTAGCCTTTAGAATGTTTAGGAGGCTATTAGGAGTTATTTAGGAGTTATTCTTCGTTTTTAGACTAGTTTTTTCATTGATGGTAATTTTTTTTAGTTTTAGATTTGAATTCTTTGACTTAATTTCTGCTCAATTTAGGTTTAATTTAATCTTTAATAAATTACGGTCGGTTTTAGCTGGTATCCTTCTATTATTGGTTATCGTTGGGAGTATTTATATAGTTACTTTCCGGTTTTTTTTTTTTTTTTAGAATTAAAATTTTCTATTGTAATTTAAAATTTGGAAAAGCTTTGAAAAGTCAGTAAAAACTTTCGGCCAGAAGTATTTTTATGCATTAATTTTATAATATTGTTGTACTATAGAATAGATCTAATAGATTCTTTAACACCGCCGGAAGTTTTTACCCGATCTCCCAAGGTTTTTTGGAGATTTTGCGGATACCCCGTTGTGTTACTCTTGGTGCATATGATGGTTTTTGGTATACGTGGTTACTTCAGCGTGAAAAGAGTCTAGTCCCATGGGGGCTGAAAATCCCAAAACTTTTTTGGCAGATTCGACACAAAGTATTTTAACCCTGCTCTGCACCCTCTCCCAATCGAGATTTCGAAGTACCCCTTCAAAAACCTTCTGATAATTTTAACTCGATCTCCCTAACCGTTCCCGAAATATTGGAAATGCAATATTTCGAAAACAGGCAGTGAGCCACGCAGTGTCTTTTCTACTTAGCTGTGAATTGATTTTAAGTCTGATAGCAGAATATAGTTTTAAAATGTTAATCGGACACAAATATATTTAGCCCGTTACCCCAACACAAAATTTAAAGTTCGTGTGCCCATGTCCCACCCTTAACCGCACCGCTGTTTTATAGTTTGAACTGAATTCCCTGAGCCGTTCTCGAGGTATTGCGGACTTTTTGATAACATGGCGCCTCTTTACTTAACCATGTATAGACTTTGCGTCCCATAGCAGTGTATAGCAAAAACAAATGTTTTGGTAGATTGGACACAACAATTTTTATCCCTCCCCCCAATACAGCATTTGAAGTCCCTTGCCCCCCCTCTCCCTACTCCCTTCCTTTCTCCGACGGCACCTCTAAATTTCAACTCCTTCCCCATAGCCGTTCCCGAGTTATTGCAGGTATGCGATTTTAATGACATGGATGCATATAGTCAACTCGTCCTCCAAGTTCAACTCGTATAGTTTCCACTCGGTCCTCCAGGTCATTCTCGAGATATTGTAAATAAATTTAAACACTCAGATGTACATAGTGTCTTTTGATTTACTTGGGTACGTGTTATTGTTTCAGAATATGACCTTGGCAAGCTCTGACAATCTTGGCCTAGTGAACGATCCCTATTAGCTATTAGCTAATAGGGAGCTATTAGCTGATAGCTGTCATAGCTTTCTATAGCAATTAAGTTTACAGATTTTTTTTCATAGGTGAGGGAATTGAATCCCCACCCCTCCAAAGACCATATTTTTTTTCACCTTTGCTAGAGACCTTTTCTAGACTTCCAATTATTTATTTGGGCTCAAAGACTTTATATTGTAAAATATCTTACAGTGCTGGAAACCGAGGATATTCTTATACATTTGTCCAACCAGATCAAGGAAGGAATGCTGGAGATATTATCAAAGCTCTTGAGCTCTCTGATTCCCCAGTGCCAGAAGATTTGAAGAAATTATTCGAGGACTATAAGACAAAGCAAGAAGCTGTAAGCATTCTTTCCGTTTTTTTCTTTCTTTTGTTCATGCAATGGTCGTTTGTTATGGGGGAAAAGTCCACTTTTTTCTCTTTTGGGAAGAAGGGAATGGTGAAAAGCCTCTTTTATCATGAAGGGCTTTAAACAATAACAAAATAACGTCAATACATGGAAAATAGAATTATCTGAGGTCTTGTTTAAATACTAAAAAAATTTGAGAATGTTTAAAAGTTTTGGCGGTATCATATATACATGTCTCTAGATGAAAAGGAAATGAAGGGGCGGGGTTACAAAGAAACAACTTTTATTATTATAATTTATGTTTTTTAAATTTAGTTTTAAGTTTTAGCCCAAATAGTATGGACTTAACAAGGATAAGACAAAGATCTTCCAATGGGAAAAAAAAAAGAAAAAGACAAAATTGGTTGAAAAAGAAGCAAGTAACCATCAGGAATCATACATTAAGGGTGGAAAATGAACCAAAGGTGGGACGGGGAAAATAATGAAAAAATTAAAAATAGATTTAAAAAAAAACATTGAACACCGATATTAAATAACAATGAATAGGGATAAAAAATGAAATTAAGATGGGCAAGATCTTAATGCAGTAAATTGGAAATCATAAGGGAGAATGGGATGGAGGGAGAGCAGCTAATGTAGTACTCATAAACAAAGTGCAACACACTTTCTGGTAGCTTCCTCTACGGCTGCTTAAGTCGAGGGTAAATTGGGGTCTTGGGGAAACTTTTTAGAAAGGTCTCAGTTAAACAGAGTTATGGATTTCAAAGAAAGTATTTTGCGCGTATTCTGCAATTTACCCACGCGAACTTGCAATTACCCAACCATGGTTGGTGAATTGGTAAATACCCAACCACGTAAATTTAAATTCAGGTCTGGCGTTTCCCTGTTTTAGAGTAGTGTATTTTCTCCTCTTTATAGGTCATTCTTCGAAATGTCTCAAGTTTATTAGAAGTACCAGGGTGTTTTCTCAAAATAGGAGAATTTTCTCTATTTATGCACTTTAAAGGTCTAAAAAATTTACCAATCACGTTTCTGAAATGATTGTAAATGCCCAATATTGAAGCTTAAACAACTTAAGAATAACTCAAAATATATGTTTGATCTTCTTTTTTAAAATTACGTGGAAGGCTGCCAAGACAGTTGCCGTAATTTGAAAGTTTATGGTTTTCGTAGAACTTGTAAATTTGCTATTAAGTCTAGATCCTGGGGAAAGCAAACTCGGCTTTACCTTTTTTGTACTATGTGTAATTCAGTCTTTATACAGAAGTTTCAGGGTTGCTGCCGTTTTCTTAAATATTCCCAAGGCCAAATTTTTTTAGCCTTGTTTCAATTATTTGTCTGGTCGGTAGCTGCGGGTGTAGAGTAATCTATTCTCAGCTCCGTGATGTACGCAGTTACGTGTGGTATTCCAAAGGATTCCATTTTTGTACTGCATTTCTCTTGTCGGTGATAGTCGATATTGATGTTCCAGAATCAAAAAGGAAAAGTCTACTTTTTTCTCTTTTGGGAAGAAGGGAATGGTGAAAAGCCTCTTTTATCATGAAGGGCTTTAAACAATAACAAAATAACGTCAATACATGGAAAATAGAATTATCTGAGGTCTTGTTTAAATACTAAAAAAATTTGAGAATGTTTAAAAGTTTTGGCGGTATCATATATACATGTTTCTAGATGAAAAGGAAATGAAGGGGCGGGGTTACAAAGAAACAACTTTTATTATTATAATTTATGTTTTTTAAATTTAGTTTTAAGTTTTAGCCCAAATAGTATGGACTTAACAAGGATAAGACAAAGATCTTCCAATGGGAAAAAAAGAAGAAAAAGACAAAATTGGTTGAAAAAGAAGCAAGTAACCATCAGGAATCATACATTAAGGGTGGAAAATGAACCAAAGGTGGGACGGGGAAAATAATGAAAAAATTAAAAATAGATTTAAAAAAAAACATTGAACACCGATATTAAATAACAATGAATAGGGATAAAAAATGAAATTAAGATGGGCAAGATCTTAATGCAGTAAATTGGAAATCATAAGGGAGAATGGGATGGAGGGAGAGCAGCTAATGTAGTACTCATAAACAAAGTGCAACACACTTTCTGGTAGCTTCCTCTACGGCTGCTTAAGTCGAGGGTAAATTGGGGTCTTGGGGGAAACTTTTTAGAAAGGTCTCAGTTAAACAGAGTTATGGATTTCAAAGAAAGTATTTTGCGCGTATTCTGCAATTTACCCACGCGAACTTGCAATTACCCAACCATGGTTGGTGAATTGGTAAATACCCAACCACGTAAATTTAAATTCAGGTCTGGCGTTTCCCTGTTTTAGAGTAGTGTATTTTCTCCTCTTTATAGGTCATTCTTCGAAATGTCTCAAGTTTATTAGAAGTACCAGGGTGTTTTCTCAAAATAGGAGAATTTTCTCTATTTCTGCACTTTAAAGGTCTAAAAAATTTACCAATCACGTTTCTGAAATGATTGTAAATGCCCAATATTGAAGCTTAAACAACTTAAGAATAACTCAAAATATATGTTTGATCTTCTTTTTTAAAATTACGTGGAAGGCTGCCAAGACAGTTGCCGTAATTTGAAAGTTTATGGTTTTCGTAGAACTTGTAAATTTGCTATTAAGTCTAGATCCTGGGGAAAGCAAACTCGGCTTTACCTTTTTTGTACTATGTGTAATTCAGTCTTTATACAGAAGTTTCAGGGTTGCTGCCGTTTTCTTAAATATTCCCAACGCCTAATTTTTTCAGCCTTGTTTAAAATATTTGTCTGGTCGGTAGCTGCGGGTGTAGAGTAATCTATTCTCAGCTCCGTGATGTACGCAGTTACGTGTGGTATTCCAAAGGATTCCATTTTTGTACTGCATTTCTCTTGTCGGTGATAGTCGATATTGATGTTCCAGAATATTTTAACTGATATTTTTCATATTTTTGGGTCACCTTAAATCATCCCATTTTCTCTCCTTTTTCTATTTTTTTCTTTAATTTGTATTGTTCTCGTTTAGAATTAATTTTTTTTTTATGAAAAATGCTTTTTTTGCATTTTGGATTTTTCATCACTGTTGGCATTTATAATGTCTGATTTAATGTCTGATATAATGTCTGAGGTTAATCTTGTCTGAGTTTAATTCACATGAAAAAAAAATGAAAAAAGAAAAGAACCTTGCTACCATCGTGTGCTATTTTTACGAATTAAATTAAATTAAGCTTATTTTTCAATCCGCCGTTAAAAGAGGAAGTTCACCTCTCCTTTCTAAAAAAATAAAAACTAAAATATCAATATAAAAAAAAAAGAAAAAACAACGATGAGCAAAACTGTTGATGATGAAAGCTCTGATTACTTTTTTAGTTTCAGTAGCACAATAAAACTTTTCTAGCAAAGAACTGTATTTACCGTTGTAATTATTTATATTTAAATCTGTCTCCTTCTTTGGCAAAGTAGAAAATATCTTTTTTTGGGACTCGTCTTGATATATTCTATATCCTTTATGGGCGCTTTTTGAGGTTGTAACGTCAGTATATGTGGAGTTTTGTCTTTAACATTGTTTGAGAATTTTTTTTTTTTTTTGGCAACTCTCTAATAATCTAATTTTGCATGTTTAATCTTTGTAATCATTGTTTACTATTCAATAAGACTTTTAAAATCAAGGTCTAGTCGTAGTTTCGAGTTTTATAAGTCATCTCAATGACAATTCACTTCTTCATGCATAATTTCATTTCAGCTAAGTATTGTGTCAGAACTTGATGAATATAACTCTATATCATTAATCTTTCTATCCTCAAAAGAGTTGGTTTAAAGTAAGATGTAACCATAAAATCAATTTTGAAGGCTTAATCTTCTTCAATTCAATAGTTCTCCAAGGCACGTCATATTTTGCTGAAGCACGCTTTTCTCTGATACTCTTTGTCTCTTCAGTAAACTAATAATCTGTGCTGAGGAAAGCGGAGAAAATTTACACAAAAGCTATGTTCCCTTTATCTTGTCAAATTTATTTTTCTCACTGGTTGCTGGACCGTCTTTGTTTTTTACCCTGTCTATGGCCTTGTTTTTGTTCTGAAGGAGAAAGTGGAGCAGTGATGGAATTCAACTTGTTTAAATGAAGTCAGTTAAGATGGATTGCTGTTATTTTACACCCCTAGGTATGGTATCAATGTTACTGTGGATGTTACTACCGGGTTTTCGGAATAGATTTTGTAATTAATGATAAATGTAATGATAAAACGTATATTGTGGGAGTTAATGGATAAGGACCTCAAATTTCAAGACGAAAAATTACCTCTGATCAGATATGTCGCCGAGTTTCATCGTCTCGATTTTGAAACGACCGTATTTTCTTTTTGTATGTCAAGAAAAATAAGTTTCTTTTTAATCGTAAGAAAGATCGATATTATAGATTTAAATGAGGAGAAATTATCCGTATAAAAGGGCCATGGTGCTCTTTTCAGTAAAGAATAAACTTATTTTTGGAACTCCAGCCTTTTGCTATAATTATTCTATTGTTATTAATATATTTCTATTGTTTGGTCGTATTGGGTTTCATTGACCCATTCATAGTAAGTTATTTTTGTATTAAGTTTGAATTAGCATATGACTTTACTTCTGCTTGGTTTAGGGAAGATGTTTAACCTTGAAATAAAGAACAGGAAAAAATTTATCATGGCTAGAAACCCCGTAGCCGAGGTTTCAAGTTTCTATTTTCAAAAATGCAACTTTCGTATTTTTCCCGAGAAGGATAGTCCCGAATGTTTTTTATTATTTTCACCAAGGGATCACTGTAGGAAACTGGTGGTCCTAGAGTATCAAAAGGAGACTAGTTTTATCGTAAATTTTATGCTTTAATGTCCTTTTTAAGTAACAAAAGTGACCACGCCACAGGAAGATGCTGATTTATGCCACGATCTGTCGCACATCAATAATTTTGGCCCGATAGGGTAAAAGTATGGTCAATCTGATAGTCAATTGGTTTATGATTGTTGAAAAGCTAATGTTACAACCTTTCAGTGTCGGAGGACATACTGCCGAGT
The DNA here is from genome assembly GCF_049724085.1 of Artemia sp. Qi Xiang Cuo. Classification (NCBI taxonomy): domain Eukaryota; kingdom Metazoa; phylum Arthropoda; class Branchiopoda; order Anostraca; family Artemiidae; genus Artemia; species Artemia sp. Qi Xiang Cuo. The sequence goes on from NC_142806.1 coordinate 35,794,104, forward strand.
GATGCCTCGTTTGTCTCTAAAATATTATGTCGGTAGTACAAAATAAACGTTTGTAACGGACCGTTTATTCAGTGATATTAATAGGGGAGGGTGATTGGATCTTTTTATGGGGGAAGAATGCCTAATGTCTACAAATGGACATTTTTAGTACTTTAGTTTATAGACTATTTTAGGTAACATCATATTGTTGAAACGGTCGGTCGTCCTATTTCAAAATGTATTATTTTTTGGTACTTTCCCATTATATGGGCCTCTAGGGTTAACCGCTGTAGAGTAGGCAATGATAAAACCCGTTTTCGATATGATAATCGCTTTCGATTTGGCAATGATAGCGGGTTTTTCATTGCGTATACGATATAAAACTGGGGTTTTGGGGGGTTTAGGGGGGGGGAAAGGTATCTAGGTTAGGTCACGTATTTAATATATGCTATGCTCTATTTAGTTGTTACATTTGTTCCTTACTAGGAAATTTGCACTATTCTTATTGCTATACTTTCTTGAAATATGTGTCTTTACTTTATACTGCTGGTCACTGAAGTCATCTCTGCACCCAAAACACTAATTTTCCATGCTTTGGACAATTTCTGTGGGAAATTATATTTAGCAAATCTTTCAGAAGTCAACCTGATCAAGTCTTATGTTTTTTTATATATTTCGTTAGGTTTCACCATCAAAGCGCCTGATTGAGTCTCAAGTTTATATATTCGCAAGGATATTCTCCGAAATTAAGGATTGATATTTAAAAATGAGAAAGCTCTAAATAGTTTGTTTGAAGCCAATTTAAGAAGTTAGATTAAATTACGATTTAAAGCCTTCTCTTTACCCAAGCACAAAGAATCAACTACAACTCGCCGATATTTTTTTCACCAGTTGGTTAATGCATTAGGATTATAAGTAGCTCCAAAGGGTTTTCTTTTTTTACTTTCTCTGCTATTTATTTTTATAAAATTATTCTTTCTGAGTGATTCAAATGCCTATTTTCAAAATTTCTTTGGCGTGTGTCTAGAAATTTGGTTTTTAATCCGAATGTGCTCTGCTGCTTAAACATATCTATTTTGTATGTCAATCCCAGCATAAGTACATATCGAGTGAAAAGGCTGAAGTATTTCCAATTTTGCTGATTCTCAAATTTTTTGTATGTGACAGGGTAATTTTTGGAAAGCGTATCAGATTTTGCTTAGGTGGCTGTTTTGGAGGAATGTTTCCTTTGTGAAAACTGTATTTAAGCAAATCTCTAGTTTTGTTCCTTACTCGGTTTATTTTTAGGAAGGAAAGAAAGTTCGAACTGGTGGAGGATTTTCTGGCAAAGGTTTCAGGTTTGATGTGGAAGAAGAAAAAGCGGCAAAAAGTAAAAAAGACATTCAAAAAGCTGCACTGGGTAAGTAGCTTTTTATTAAAGGCTACGGAAAGCTTAAAAGCTATTGGAGAGAATATGACGTTCGATTTCAAGCAATGATGAAAAAAAATATGAAGTTCAAAACCCCGAAATCCACAAGCACTTAAACAATAATAGTTTATTTATAATTCTCTTTTAAAATCGACATACTAGAAAAAATACTGGAAATGACTTAACCCAAGGTATACTGCAGGTACGCACGCCGATAATTTTTCTTGGGGGGGGGCAAATTGTAAAAATGAAAAAAACAGGTGAGTTGTATAGAAAATATAGTCGATTAAAAAGCATCTTTTGAGTTTTGAAATTCTAGAGGGAAGAAAGTATGAGCCTGAAAGCCCAACATCTCTGCTTACGTGTCAGATACAAGGCTCTAGTAACTGAGGTTTTAATGGGAGGATAGAGATCTCAGGAAAGGTCCGGTAAATCTGATCAGTGAGCTTTGTAAAGTAGAATCCACTAATCCATAAACCAAAATTTTTGAAATATCAGTATTTAAAAATAATGGCGGAACAACTGTCTTCAATCTGCTGCAAATATTATGAACAGACGAATTAAAAAGTCAAAAATATTTTATCCCAACTGTGCCACTGTGAAGCACTTCCACGAGAAAGTTCCCTGCCAATACAATCCAAACTCTCAGACCTCCATCAAATTTTGTTTACTAAGGAAGCAATTTGTGTATTTTACTTTGAATAGACTGTCTCCTGTTTCTTATAAATAGCCCTACTAGGTTTTTCTTGGCGTTTTTGGTATAATTTTGTAAGAGGTTTATGCAGTCTGTAGTTTTTGATAACTAACCTGATCAGTTTGGGAGACCTGGCAGGAATTACATGTTTCAGATTTGGGGCCCTTGAATGAACAGCTTGGGTGCTAAATGTTTTTCCAAATAAGAGCTCGGGAGACGCATCCTGATTATTTGTATGTTTAATGGTTTGAATTAAATTTATTTATTGCCCGTTATAAATACAAGTGACTAACGGAGTATATAAAAAAGGACCAAAAAACCGGTAGTTGATCAATAAAACAAAAAATTAAATTCATAACATAGATAATTCATATTTAATACTTGATGTATAATATTTCTTAATATGAATAGAGGCACAATAATAACACAAGAAACGCGATACAATTATTCCTTAAAAATCGATAACCATGGGTGACTCTCTCTCTCTCTCTCTCTCTCTCTCTCTCTCTCTCTCTCTCTCTCTCTCTCTCTCTCTCTCTCTCTCTCTCTCTCTCTCTCTCTCTCTCTCTCTCTCTCTCTCTCTCTCTCTCTCCTCTCTCTCCCTCTCTCTCTTTTTTTATTGATAATTATCATGTTCGAATTTTAAATTTGTCTCTTCTATTTTTAAGGTCTTCAAGATTCTGATGACGAAGACATTGAAACGAATATTGATAAAGAAATTGATAAGTTGATGGTTATGAAAAAGACTGTCCACGAAATCAAAACTGGACTCCCAGCCGGTCAACCAACCCCTGCAGGAGTTGCTGGTGAGTTATTTTTTCTCTAAGCCTGTTGCTCATGAAAAATCGTAATTGTTGATACCTTCTTTTACCTAAACAAAAAAAAAAAAAAAAAAAAAAACGAAAACAAACTCTCCTACTGGTCTATATAAAGGTAAAAGTGTAAAATCTCTTTTCAAGCTTGTATCCAAGGGGAGCACATGTTTCCTTGAAATCTTTCTATAGGCTTTACGTTCCTTTATCTTTGAATAACGATATGGTAGTTCTTACGACTGTTATATGCACTAAGTAAGACAATTAAACAGCCATCTATTTACTCTCTTAGTTGAAAAGTTACGCTGTATTTTGCTCTCATGTAGCTAGAAACTTCTTTCCTGGAAGGAATAGTTTCCCTAGTATATTGAGGCACAATTTTCTTAAAAGGTTTTATGTAACTTCTCTTCAATAAAGAAAAATAAATGCGGGGATTCTTTGAAAGGTTTGATGCATAATAGTATTTATTTGTTCTCGTAAGACTGTTATTATTTCGTTTATTTATTTTTTCGTAACAATTATAATGATGAATTTTGAAGGCGTACATTTCTTTAACGGAGGAAATAAAGTTGGATGTTGAATAATAAATAAAGCAGAATCTTGCTTAGAAAAAATTGACATAAAATAACACACCTAAAGGAAGAATAACTCGTATGGCTCCTGTGCTGCCATAAAACAGTTTATAAAAATCTTAAAAAACCTGAAAACAAAAGAAAGAGACGTAAAAAATAGAAAACTGTAGAAAAAAATAATTATATTTATTCATAAGTTGATGTTCCAGTTGTTTTTTATGTGGTATCCCAATTAGATTACTGGTGTCGAGTTCCCTTTAAGTGTTGCAGTATCTATTACTCATGGGTTACAAACACTGGGTGAAACATGCGAATGCGTCTTACAAGGAAAATTGTCCTACAAAGCTTTGATCCTGGGCCCCGGATAGCTGTTACATATTATCAAGTTTGGTTGAGATCCAATAACTTCTTTTGTTAGAATTTATGATGACGAGAATTTAGTCAACACTTTCCCTATAGATTTTTGTTTAGGTATAGATCCTAAGAGACAATAACCTAAGTTTGCTTCCCAGCAATCTTGGCTTAGATGCGACATCACGTTTAGCTAGATATCATAATGACTAAAATTTAGGGGCTCAATCCCCCCCGCAGAGGTTGCACTGTGCAAGGATACACATTATGGACAACTCACACAAGCTTTCTCTTCTCAACAAGTTTGGTTGAGATCTGACACCCTCTTCTGGTAGATGTACTGATGACAAGAAAGAGGCCCTCTTTGCCTTCACTTCAGGCAAAGTTTGGTCAACATATGACAACCGTTTCTGGTATTTTTCATGATGATAAGAATTTACGGACCCTTCCCCTCTACCCTTAGACGTTGTACTGGGTCCTTATCACTTAAAAGCGCAACTTAGACACTAGTGAGTATTTCCCATTAAGTTTTCCTGAGATTTGATAATCTTTTGTGTTAGATATACTGATGAAAAAAAAAATCAGGAAATCCCCTACTCTCTTCTCATATATTAGTCTAATAACTGTCAGACTTTATTCGATATATTTCTTGGCCTAAATTTGACATAGATAATATCTTCCAGAAATCTTTTCAAAATATAAAGTTTCATTAAAAAAAAATAAAAGAGAAAATTTGGGATTTTGCATTGCCTTTCTAAAATTACTTTCTAGAAATTTAAAGAAATGCATGCTTATTTCAACTTTAAATGAGATAATTCTATGTTTAACGTGAATCTGTCATTAAGTGATCCCGATGGAATTGTTTGGAAGTCAAGACAAATTCGTTTTGTTTCTTTTTCATGCTGTTTAGTAGGTCAGAAAAAAATTTTTTTTCTTGAAAGTTGCAGGAAATGATGCAAACTTCAAAGCAATTTTTTTTTGTATTGCAATATATGAATTGGTAAATAGTTTTTTATTTTAATCTGTTTTTGTTTCCGAGCTGTAGACCGCCGATAACGAGATAAAAAAACTGCTTTTGCAGCAGTGTTGCATGCCAACATAATTATTCGTGATTAATCTGGAAGGATCGGGAAGTTGTTAAGAATGTCCATGAATCGATATTCAGAGAGTTGTAAAGACACTACCTAGACGCTCGACGTAGTGTTTTTAGAATTTGTCTTTTGGTTTAATTTCACGCAGTATCTTTTTTAAAGCGAGGTGCTAAGCACATTTTTACGTAACATAAAAGCGGTTTAAGCAACCCCGAGTCGGAATATTTGAAACTAAATATACAAGGAGGGTAGAAAAAGAGTTTCTACCCTTCTTGAAATCGCTTGATTTTTCTCTGTTACTGAATCAGGTTTTTATTAGGTATATAGCACGAATATGTAAGTAGGGTTAGTCAAAGAACATGAAAAAAACTCTAAAGATAACTACTGCAATCCCAATCTGTTTGGTAAATTCAACGATACTACAGACGGAAACAGCAAAAAACACCACGCCTGAATTGGAAGCAATGTAGTGTGTTTAAACAATCAAATGAACTGGTAGATTTGGGAAGACAAAATGTTCTGGTACCCAGGGACATCGATCGAACAAATATGGAATATATAAGGTAGTCACGACATTAAGATGCAAAATCGAGAAGAAATTTTGGAGTCGTCAAGTTTCTAGTAAAAATCCAAATGTATTAAAAGCTTATAATTATTTTGAGATTCTCCATGCTAGGTCAGACCATCTACTGGAACTAAATATTAGTTTACATTACACACAACGAAATTATAAATCTTTTGACATTAAGAGTAAAAAATGACCCAAAGGAGAGTCCTTAATAAATTTTAATAGTCAGACAGCTTTGAAGTAAAGATGTTAAGTTGTGGTATTGGCTGTTTGGAGATTTAAGCAAACGCTAAAGCCTTCTTCAGTAGCACATGAAAATCAAAGCTTCCTTACGTGCCTCATTGTAACCCACTATTTGAAAAGGGTCTAAATCTATAGTTGGTGGATATAATTTAACTTAGTGCAGTTTCGGTGCAGAGGTGCTTCTGTTAGTCGGCGTGTTTCAACACATAAATAAATACTTATCCTTGATCACCATCAATAACGTCGGTAACTAATCGTAGGACCAGGCCATCAAAGGCCAACACCGCCGCGTACACTCTTTCTCTATTCTTGACTCTCTTGCACGAAGTTCCTACATCCTTTAGATATGTTTTGTAACTTTTTTTCAATCAATTCCAAGACGTTTTGGATTATTTTACACCCTTGTTGGATTGCCATAAAATAAGATTCCTGGTGACCCATCATTATCTAACTGTGACCTAACCATTTTAAACATTTTTTCATTATATTCATAGAAAGTGGAATTGTACCACATGTTTTGCATACTCTATCGTCAAACAGGTCGTTCAGTTATTATATAATCGTTTAAAGGAGTACCAGGAAGCCTGGGAGACGACTCGCAAAAAGTACACGGATACGGCCGAAGAAACACTGGGGTTTAGAAAACCGGTTAAGCAACAATGGATATCCACAAAGACCTGGGATCTCATACCAAGTTCCAAGAAACTGAAGCAAAACTCTCTTGTCGAAAATAGTCAATCAATGTCGACCAATAGCTTGGCGTACAAAGAAGCTGATAAAAAAGTAAAAAAAAAGCCAGTTCAGACAGACGGCAATATATGAATGAAAAGGCTAGGCAAGCCGAAGTAGCAGCAAGCTGTGGAGACACTTGAGCCTGGCTTGTCAAAGAAATAGTACGGAAATCAAATTTACGCGAAAGCCTTGGAAAGAATATGGAGGGAGATTCCTGACAGATGTGAAAGAACAGAAGCAATGATGATCTAGTTATTTTGAATGTTTGTTAAATCACCGCGCACCTTTAGTTCCACCTGATATACCGTACCAACCTATCGTTAATCTCAGCATTAGTGACGACGAGCCGTCAGCCAATGAGATACTCTCAGCAGCTGGAAAAAACTGACAAATGGGAAGGCTCCTGGCACAGACAGCATTTCAGCAGAAATGATCAAGTCTAGCCTGAGACGAACCTTAGCCATCTGCTTATCCTTCTTCTCGGGAACTATATTCAATCTCTTCAAGAAAGGAGATGCAAGAGATTGCGGGAACTGCAGAGGCATCAATCTTCTCGAAATTTTGGCGAAGCTTTTCTCGACCTTAATTATACTAGGAAGGCTCGGACCTGCCTTTGATCCCCACATGCGTGAAGCACAGCATGGATTCAGGCCAAAATCATCCTGTGCCGACCTTATCTTTTCTCTATATACGATGCTGGAGCAATCTAATGAATAGAGACAACGCCTGTACATACTGTTCGTCGACATCGAAAAAGCTTTTGGTTCAGCGGATCGTCAAACCCCGTGGATATTCTTATGTTCCTACGGCATTCGCGAGAAGCTAATCCGTCTAATAGTTGCCATATACGAAGAGATGGAATGCTTTGTAAAAATTTCTGACGGCAACATGTGCTACTTCAAAGGGATGACTGGTGTCAAGCAAGGCTATATTCTGTCAGCATTTCTATTCGTCCTTGTTGTAGACTACATCTTTAGACAGTTAAACGGACATGGAATCCGAATCAAAGGAAAGTTTCTCCATGGCGACAATTTTGCCGATGATGTTGGGCTCATAGAAGTTGGCAAGCAAAAGCTCCAGGAATTCCTGGTCAAACTCGCGAAGAAAGCTGAACACTTCGGACTATACATTAACGCTCCAAAGACTAAAGCTATATTAATTAGCAGTTCGCTCATGGGAATCCTACTAGGAATTAAGATATCGAACAGGTGACAGACCTTAAGTATTTAGGGAGTACAGTTACCTCCCGTGGTGACTATGGAAAACAATAATGCATCAGAATAGCCCTAGCCAACGCAGCATTTTAGAGACTTCAGCCAGTCTGGAAATCCGTATAGTTCTCATAGAAGCTGAAATTCAGACTGTTCTAGAGCAATGTTTTGTCTGTTCTGATTTACTCCATGGGATGCCTAAAGCTAACCGCGGAACAGGAGAATCGTCTTACTGCCTTTGAAAATAACTGTCTTCGGCGAATCCTAAAGAAGACCGTCACCGAGGAAAACCAAAGAACACGCTCCGTAGAACCTATGAACAGGACAGAAGAGCCCTCCAGACAAGTCTCATCCTAGAGTGAGAGGGCATCTATGCAGCGGCCCACTTGAGGGGAGATTGGAGGCTACTCATTAGTGCCTTGCGCGCCTCTGGAGGCGATGGAGGAACTAAGGTCTAAGGTAAGGTCAAAGGAGAACCTAATACAATTCTGGCGCAATCCCTCTGGGAAATATCTAGCATATCTTCCTCGACATTTCAAAGCGCCCACGTTTGGAGCCATATTTGACCGCTGTCATTACAGTGCCATTTAATAATAATAATATATTTATTTATAACCCACAAAATAAAATGATAGAACTGTGGAGTAAACAAAAAGAAAAGAAAAAACAAACAAACCAAAAAAAAAAACAATCATAAACATACGATTCTAATACAACATTTATAAATTAACACGATTCAAAAAATAGCCAAAGAGGGTCAAAAACACCAATCATTTGCTGAGTTTTAAAATATTAATCTGCAGATTTTTGTATCGGTCGCGAGGGCGCATCAACAATGTCAAATTTAGAAACAATTCTATGGTTTCGGTACCAACGAGGCAAACGCAGCAGATATTTACATTACTTAAAATATCTTGAGCGTATTTTCTTCGTATCCTTCTTGCGAAGGAGGAAAGCAAAACCAGAAAGATAAAAACAGCAGGGGCACAAAAACTAGAATAAAGACGGCAAAGTCCTTTTCGGTTATACCGACCTAGATTGGGTGAAATTTTTCGGTAACCAACCCTCATACTTTTCAGCACGCTGGACGTAATAGCGGAGCAACTAGTCGAAAGTGACGTGGAAAAAGATAGACCTAAGCATTTAATACTTGCTGAACATGTTATTGTTCAGCAAGCAAAGAGGTGATGCTGGTGGAGAATTCCCAAAACATAAAAACTCACATTTGGCAGCATTAACTGAAAAGTCTTCTGCGGACAGTGCAGCTGAAAGCAGGTCGAAGTTTGCAATTAGACTTTGTTTTGTCCGGCTAAGAAGCAGAACATCGTGAGCATAAGCAGCGTGACTTATGCCTAAACCATAAAACCGTTCGTGGTAACGAACTGTAAGTAAGGAGAGACCCGGCTCAATAGTAACCAAAACTCTAAAAAACGGAATTTTGATACCAATAGATACATCAGAAGAATCAGATTTTTATGCTGATTTCAAATATATAAGTTTCATCAAGTTTAGTCTTGCCAATCAAAAGTTACGCGCTTCAACCGGGGAAACAACCCCTAAAAGTCGTAGCACTTCAATGAAAATCACACCATGAGATTCAGTGTATCAGAGAACCTTACTATAGAGGTTTCAAGCTCCTATCTGCAAAAATGTGGAATTTTGTATTTTTTTGCCAGAAGAAAGATCACGGATGTGTGTTTTTGTTTTTGTTTTTTTGTTTTGTTTTTTTTTTCCAGGGGTGATCGTATCAATCGAGTAGTCCTAGAATATCGTGGGGCGGCTCATTCGAACGGAAATTAAAAGTTCTAGTGCTCTTTTTAAGTGACCAAAAAATTGGAGGGCAACTTGGCCCCCTCCCACGCTCATTTTTTTCCCGAAGTCACCCAATCAAAATTTTGAGATAGCCATTTTGTTCAGCATAGTCGAAAATCTAATTAATATGTCTTTGAGGATGACTTAATCCCCCGCAGTTCCTGGGGGAAAGAGCGAGACGTTGAGGAGGGGACAGCCCCTTTCATATACGGAATAATTTCTGTTCGTTTTAAGTTTTAACGTCGTTCCTTACTTTCAGTTAAAAAAAACTTGTTTTTTTATTTAATTATTGTAAAAAACTGACGGTTGAAGACGTCGGAGACACGACGCTAAAACACACTTAAATATGCTTGGAGGTAACACGGCACCTTGCCTACGTTGATTTAGTATCATTAGCTTAGTTTGAAGAGTTGTTTTTCTGTTCTATCAAATTCTTACCAAATCCAAAAGAAATACCCTGCTTCTCTGCTATTTTACTTGATATAGCTTCACTGTATCTACAATTTTTACTAATAATGCTACCTAAGTAAGTAAAACTGATTTGGTCAGTTTTGTTGGTACGTATCATCATCTCTTTATACTCATCGATTCCTAATTTAAGCAATTGAGTCTTCTTCAGATTAATTTACTGACCTGTTCTCGAGCTCTGAACTCTTTAGGCCTCCAAAAATATATTTAACTCCGTAACATTTTTATCTAGGACGCTCATGACATTTGCAAAATCTTGGTCTCTGAAAGTTTTACCTTCCTGTTTGACACCGTGATCTTCCATTGCCTTTGCTGTGCTCCTTAGGAAAAAGTTTATCAATATAATCTATATAAACAGGGTTAAAATACAATCCTGCTTGACCCCCGATTAGACACCGAACAAACTGTCCTACCTTGACCCCACCAATATTATTCTCGTACATGACAGTAATCACTTTAACGTATTTGATGTGCCATGCAAAGATAATGCTTTCACTAAAGCTTCTTTGCGAGCTTAGTCAAATCTCAAAAGCTATGGACTAAAGTGGCCTGATAGTTCAGGGACATCTCAGCAACTAGTTCAAGTATGAAAAGTTGGTCAACGCGTCCTCTCTCTTTGATTTCATCTCTTAAACTATCTACAGTATCTGTTAGTACAATAAGTGTCATAATGCTAAGCAACTTTGCTTCCTACTAAAACCAAGCTAGTGCCTCATTAATCTCAATATTCACTCTTATAAATTCCTTATGTAGGTTAGTTAATGTTTTCTAAAACCGTACGCATCTGCAGTTTATCAAAAATATGTGTTCAGATTTTTTTTTTTTCTAAATCTAATTTTCAACCATCATAATCTGTATAGTCATTTACCATAATTTCAATGCCTGTAGCCTCAACATTTTTCAATCTTTCAATGCCTTTTGAATACTCTTCCTCATCAAACAAACCATCCCACTTCTAAATGATCAAATATTCTATCACAATTTTCTATTTCATTCCATGCAAGTTAGTCACGGTTTAGACTTTAATGGACCTTTGGAAAGCAATAACGTTGTTACTGAATTTCCTGTTGCCTTTTTATGTTAATTTTAATGAGCTCCCTGAAAAGGATGGATAATTTGAATTACTTGGGCGCCCTTTTACAATCACATATGCAGTGTATTCTAATCTACTCGTTTGCTTTCGCTTCAACAAATTACAGAGAATAATTCCTGTCAGACATCCAAGACAAGTTGGATAGGAAATAAGGTTTAATGGAATACACTATTTTTGCTGTGTTATGAAATAAAACTTTAGCCGAATTATAACCTATAACGAAAAGAAACGAAGTTACATAATTATTTTAAGTTAAAACGAACAGAAACTACTTTGAATAAACACATGGATCTTAAGACAGAAATTGAAATGAATCGTTCAGTTAAACTTCAAATAAGATTTAGGCTGCCACCTGTGTAGGACCCCTCTAAAGGCACGAGCATTATTTCCGCTTTACTGAAAAACAAACAGATTGATTCAGCAGTTGCTTGCCTATTGACGTTTTAAAAGTTTCACATGGGATTTTCTTTGATTTTAAATAAATTGAATTGAAATGGTAAAATATTGCCGAAAGATTGTCCTTTAAAATAGTCGAAGTAAATTTATTTGAAATGTGTGTATGTTACAAAATGCTTGTTGTTTCCCGTACAATTGATCAATGTTTCGTTGTTTGTTTTTTTTCTTCTTTTTCGATAGTTATGACAAAAAAACCTCTTTTTCAAGTCTACACGGTTTATGTTTTAATGTTTCTCCTTACTTTCAGTTGAATTTTTTTTTATTTAATTGCCTGATCGTTTTTTTAGTAATGCCAGGAAATCTGGCTCAACCTCCACGGAAGAATCCCTCCTCCCCACGGACCTATAGATAATTCAACCCTGGTAAAAATTTACCGCGGACAATTACCCTTAACATCTCCACCCGTAAAATTGAGTCGGCAAAGAGAAAGCAAGACATAAGAAAAATTTCGTAGAAGGAACTTTGTCGTATTATCTCCAAAGGCATAATTATTCGGCCTTTTCAACTATGCTGAACAAAATGGCTATTTCAAAACTTTGACCAGACGATTTTGAGAAAAACGGGGCGTGGGAGAGGGCCTAGTTGCCCTTCAATCTCTTTGGTCACTTAAAAAGGGCAAAAAAACTTCAAATTTCCGTTCGAATTAGCCCTCTCCTGATATTCTAGGACCACTGGGTCGATACGATCACCCCATATATATATATATATATATATATATATATATATATATATATATATATATATATATATATATATATATATTATATATATATATATATATATATATATATATATATAATATATATATATATATATATATATATATATATTTATATATATATATATATATATATATATATATATATATATATATATATATATATATATATATATATATATATATATATATATATATATATATATATATATATATATATATATATATATATATATATATATATATATATATATATAAATATATATATATATATATATATATATATATATATATATATATATATATATATATATATATATATATATATATATATATATATATATATATATATATATATATATATATATATATATATATATATATGTATATATATATATATATATATATATATATATATATATATATATATATATATATATATATATATATATATATATATATATATATATATATATATATATATATACACGCTTCCATGATCTTTCTCCTGGCAAAAAATGCAAAATTCTACATTTTTGGATATAGGAGCTTGAAACCTCTACAGTAGGGTTCTTTGATACGCTGAATCTGATGAAATATTTCTTTATGACATCCTCCCACCCCAACCGTGGACGACTTGCTTTTCTTTTAGCCCTAGACGGTTGGCAAAAAAGGACAATCTTCGACAATTTGCCATCCTTCATCCGCAGAACCTGCCCTATCCATCTCAGCCTTTCTCTCATTATAGTCCTAGAAAGCAGGATTGAACCACACTTTTCGTATAGCCTACTGTTTGAAATACGGTCCGTCAGCCGGATACCTAGAACAATCCGTAGGCAATTTTTCGGGAAAAATCTAGCAAATCTTCATCCGCGTTTTGGAGCGTCCATGCGTTAGAGCCATATTTGACCACTATCATCACTGTAGTTTCCAATATTTTAATCTTGGTTTGCAGGCTTATCTTTCTATTCTGCCAAAAAAAATTAACTTTGAAAAAATACCCTGAGCCTTGGCTATTCTACTTTTAACATCTTCACTGCTTGAACCCACCATCTTTACTAATACTCCCATTGCCTTTCTTGTGCTCCTTAAGACAAAGTCCATCAAAATGATCCGTATAAAGGGGGGTAGGACACAGCCCTGCTTAACTCCCAGTTTAATACGAAGCCAGCTGTCAACCTGATTTCTTACCTTAGCCGCGGTAGTGTTATTCCCGTACGTAGCACTAATCAATTTAATGTATTTGTCTTGTATAACATACAAGGATAAGACCTTCGCTAAAGATTTTCTATCGACAGAGTTGAACGCTTGCTCATAATCTATAAAACTGAGGACCAAATGTGTTTGATGGCTCAGGTAATTCTCAATTATTAACCTAAGAGTGAAAATTGGCTTTTTCTAAAACCACACTGCTCTTTTCTTATAACATTGTCTACAGCATCTCTCAGTCTAAAAAGTATCATATTACTAAGCAATTTGCTACCTGCAGAGACCAGACTGATGCCTCAATAATTACCAGACTCACTCTAACCACCTTTCTTATACACTGGTTTAATCAAGGTTTTCCTAAGATTGCTAGGTACTTCCTCTTTTTCGAAAATTATATTCATAGTCTTCAGTAACTTATTTCTAACCTCATAACCACCATATTTAGAAAATTCGTTTACTTCACTATCAGCACCTGGAGCCTTATTATTTTTTAATCCTTTTAATACTGTCGCTAATTCTTCCTCACAAAACAAATCTTCCTTCACATCCAAGGCATCACAGACTTTTTTAATTTTCCTCTATATCTTTTAATGCAACTGTATCTCGGTTTAGCACATTCTCAAAATGTTCTGTCCATCTCTCTTTAACTCTTTTCTAATCACTAATCGTGGCCCCGTTCCTATCTGTAGCTGGGACAAGTCCGGATTGATTACTCCTCCTTAAATTATTAACAAGCAATTAAAATATTTTACTATTATGCCGTCTAGCCGCGTCTTCCAGATCCTCGGCAATTTTATCCATGGCTTCCACTTCACTCCTCCTTAGTTAATATTTTAAGGCTTTCTCTTCTTTCTTTACACTCTGTCTTTGCAAAAGCTTTCGTAATCTCTTTCTTCGATCGTACCTCAAACATTTGTTCTGATTCCCACATCACAGCAGAACTTAACTTTATCAGGGACAAACTTTTTGGAAATGGGTATCCTATTTTATTTATTAATAGTGTAATTAACTGTAGACTGAAAAGACACTCCCGTAAAATTAATGATAGTTTACCATGTGAGATTTCCGACAAGCCTTCAGACATACTTTACCTCCCTTACATCCCGAAAACCAATACAAATCTTAAAAAAGTTCTCACACAAAATAATCTGTATTTAGTATTTACCAATAAATTCAAAATCATAGATTTCCTAAATTCTGGTAAAGATAAAACCCCAATCCTAACTTCCTTCCCTAAGACACCATCAGCAACTCAAAATTGTTTTCCTAAAACTCTTCCATCCATCTTCCACATTGTCAAATTTTAAACTCTCTAATTTAGTATCCAGCTGTTCCAGAAATTGTCTCCCAAATTCGTCATCCTGGAGTCTACCAACATCATCCAAAATTTCAGCTTTAAATTAACCCTAGACACTAATAGATGGTGATCTTTACTTTTAACATAAATAGTAGCACTCCTATACAGTGTCTAGGAATAATTTAAAGCTGAAATTTCGGATGATGTTGGTAGACTCCAGGATGAGAATTTTGGAGATACTTTCCTGGAACAGTTGGATACTAAATTAGAGAGTTTAAAATTTGACAATGTGGAAGATGGATGGAAGAATTTTAGGAAAACAATTTTTGAAGTTGCTAATGGTGTCTTAGGGAAGGAAGTTAGGATTGCAGCTACGAATATTTGTGAAAAAGTTTTATGTTTAATAAACAGGAGAAGGGACCTGTACGATAACTAACAACAAAAGTACGAAGAGGAATAGGGAAATCTTTCTGTAAGACAGTGAAGATAATTCGAATGAATATTTCGGCCATATGTCCAAGGGCCGTCCTCAGCAAGACAAAAATATATAAAAGAAGAAAGACTTACAACAACGTGTGGCCAATCAAACCAAAAATTAATAATTTTCAAAGCAGTCCCAGCATCCTTACTTCAGCGAAGTTCAACCAGGACTGATAAAAAGTGGGTTAAAACAAGGCGATTCAATGAGATGAAAGAAAAATAATTTAGAAACACGTTCTTATTGCCAATCCAGCCTTTTTGGCAGCTAACCTCAAGGGTTTTTTTGTGACCGGTTCTGTTTTAATGTCTATTGTTTTTTTCAAATATCTTGTAAGATCATTTTTAATTAAATTTGTTTATAGAGCATTTAGTGTATATTCCCCCAAGTCCCTATTTAAAGAAATATTATTATTAATCCTAAGTCTGATTTCAATTGCTTCTCGGACTACCTGTTTTATGCCTAGGTCATTGCAAATAAGGGCAGATTCATCAAAAAGTATATTGTGGCTAGGATTTTTATTGTGGCTAGGATTTTCAAATACCTGGCTGCCTAAAGCAGAATCAAATGAAACAGTAGAAATATTAGAATTTAGAGCTTTGAAAATATCATATATATGCTATTGTATGTTTCTCTAAATTCTGGTGTGTTCTACCTACATAGTATTTACCACAATCGCATGGTATTTGATAGACCCCTCTTTGACGGGTAACTGGGATTTTATCTTCACCAGAATTTAGAAAATTTATGATTTTGAATTTATTGGTAAATACTACATACAGATTATTTTGTGTGCAAACTTTTTTAAGATTTGTATTGATTTTCGGGATGTAAGGGAGGTAAAGTATGCTTGAAGGCTTGTCGGAAATCTCACATGTCAAACTATCATTAATTTTACGGGAGTGTCTTTTCAGTCAACCGTTAATTACACTATTAATAAATAAAATAGGATACCCATTTCCAAAAAGTTTGTCCCTGATAAAGTTTAGTTCTGCTGTGATGTGGAAATCAGAACGAATCTTAAGGGCACGATTGGCGAGAGAGATTACGACAGCTCTTGTAAAGACAGAATGTAAAGAAAGAAGAGAAAGTATTAAAAAATGAACTAAGGAGGTATGAAGTTTAGGCCATGGATAAAATTGCCGAGAATCTGGAAGACGCGGCTATACGGCATAATAGTAAAATATTTTACTTGCGTGTTAATAATTTTAAGAGGGAGTAATCAATCCGGACTTGTCCCAGCTAAGGATAGGAACGGGGCCACGATTAGTGATTAGAAAAGAGTTAAAGAGAGATGGACAGAACATTTTGAGAATGTGCTAAACCGAGATAGAGTTGCATTAAAAGATATAGAGGAAAATTAAAAAGTCTGTGATGCCTTGGATGTGAAGGAAGATTTGTTTTGTGAGGAAGAATTAGCGACAGTATTAAAAGGATTTGAAAATAATAAGGCTCCGGTTTCTGATAGTGAGGTAAACGAATTTCATAAATATGGTGGCTATGAGGTTGGAAATAAGTTACTGAAGACTATGAACATAATTGTCGAAAAAGAGGAAGTACCTAGCAATCTTAGGAAAACCTTGATTAAACCAGTGTATAAGAAAGGTGATTAGAGTGAGTCTGATACTTATCGAGGCATCAGTCTGGTCTCTGCAGGTAGCAAATTGCTTATTAATATGATACTTTTTAGACTGACAGATACTGTAGACAATGTTATAAGAGAAGAGCAGTATGGTTTTAGAAAAGGTAGAGGAGGTGTCGACCAAATTTTCACTCTTAGGTTAATAATTGAGAATTACCCGAGTCATCGAACACCTTTGATCCTCATTTTTATAGATTATGAGCAAGTGTTCAACTCTATCGATAGAAAAGCTTTAGCGAAGGTCTTATCCTTGTATGTTATTAAATAAAAAAAGCAAGTTTTTTTAACTGAAAGTAAGGAACGACGTTAAAACTTAAAACGAACAGAAATTATTCCGTATATGAAGGGGGCTGTCCCCTTCTCAACGCCTCGCTCTTTACGCTAAAGTTTTTTTATTGTTTAAAAAAATAGAGTTGTGAGAAAGTCAAACTTTAGCGTAAAGAGCGAGGCCTTGAGGAGGGGACAGCCCCTTCATATATGGAATAATTTCTGTTCGTTTTAAGTTTTAAAGTCGTTCCTTAATTTCAGTTAAAAAAACTTGTTTTTTTTATTTAATTTTTTAACGTTTTCTAATTAATTAAGGTTTTTTTTTTGTATAACACAAAAATAATAATAAAAAAAAAATTTTCATATTATATTTTGTTAAATGGCTTTCTCGAAACTTGTTTAATTTTATTTACGAACGTTTTTATTAGTAATAAATATACGTAACTTAGAATTAACTTACGTAACGAACTTCTATATTCATAAATTTTTAACACGTATATTAGGGGTTCGCCCCCTAGTCAATACCCTGCTCTTTAAACTATAGTTCGAATTTTTTTTCCAGTTCTTTAAAAATGACCTCTTAATCACAATCAGTTGATCAGTTGAAAAACTTGTTTTTTTTTATTTAATTCCTGATCTTTTTCTTTAATAATGCTGGGAAATCCGGCGCCCCCTTCATAGCAATGTCCCTTCCCCCATGAAAACTTCCTTCATGGAAAGATCCTTCCATATAGCCCTTGACCCTCTCCTTCCTCCACCTACCAGAAAAAAACTTCTCTGAAAAAGTTTGTATACTTCCCAATAACCAATACTATATGTTAACATTGAGTAAAGTTCATAACTTTCAGCCCTCCCCCTGGGGACTTTGGGGGATCAAGTCATCCTAAAAGACATTTTTATCATATTTTCGACCATGCTGAACAAAATGGCTATCTCAAAATTTTGATCGGGTGACTTTGGGAAAAAATGAGCGTGGGAGGGGGCCTAGTTGCCCTCCATTTTTTTTGGTCACTTAAAAAGTGAACTCGAACTTTTAACTTGCGCTCGAATGAGCCCTACCACGACGTTTTAGGATCATTGGGTCGATACGATCACCCCTGGGAAACAAAAGACAAAAATAAAAGCAAACAAACAAATAAACACGTATCCGTGATCTTTCTTCTGGCAAAAAATGGAAAATTCCACATTTTCGTAGATAGGAGCTTGAAACCTCTACAGTACGGTTCTCTGATACGCTGAATATGATGGTGTGTTTTTCATTAAGGTTCTATAACTTTTAGGGGTCTTTCCCCCTTTTTTCGAAAATCAGCCAAATTTTCTCAGGCACGTAACTTTTGATGGGTAAGATTAAACTTAATGAAACTTATATATTTGAAATCAGCATAAAAATCTGATTCTTTTGATATATCTATTGGTATCAAAATCCCGTTTTCTAGAGTTTTGGTTACCATTGAGCCGGGTCGCTCCTTACTTTCAGTTCGTTACCACGAACTGTTTGATACTAGGCAAATACATTAAAGTGATTAGTGCTACGTACGGGAATAACACTACTGCAGCTAGGGTAAGAAATGAGGTTAACAGCTGGTTTCGTATTATACTGGGAGCTAAGCAGGGCTGTATTCTATCTCCCTTTATACGGATCATTTTGATGGACTTTGTGTTAATGAGCACAAGAAAGGCAGTGGGAGTATTAGTAAAGACGGTGGGTTCAAACAGTGAAGATGTTAAAAGTAGAATAGCCAAGGCTCAGGGTATTTTTTCACAGTTAAAATTTTTTGGGGCAGAATAGGAAGATAAACATGCAAACCAAGATAAAAATATTGGAAGCTACAGTTATGATAGTGGTCAAATATGGCTCTAACGCATGGACGCTCCGAAAAGCGGATGAAGATTTGCTAGATTTTTTCCAGAGAAATTGCCTACGGATTGTTCTGGGTATCCGGCTGACTGACTGTATTTCAAACAGTAGGCTATACGAAAAGTGTGGTTCAATCCTGCTTTCTAGGACTATAATGAGAGAAAAGCTGAGATGGCTAGGGCAGGATCTGCGGAGGAAGGATGGCAGATTGTCGATGTCCTTTTTGGCCAACCGTCTAGGGCTAGAAGAAAAGCAAGTCGTCCACGGTTGGGGTGGGAGGATGTCATAAAGAAATATTTCAAGGAAATGGGAACACCCTTGGAGAGTGTAAAGAGGGGGGCTTTGAATAGATTGGAATGGTGGAGGAGCGTGCGTAGCTGCGCTGGCCTCAGGCGGCTTGGTGCTGCGGTTAGTTGTTAGCAGCAGTAGTAGTAGCTCTTTACTTAAAGTTCGTTTCTACGAACTGTTTGATTAGTACTTTTATATCTTTTTTCCGATGGCTATGGCAAAAAGATAATGGTTAAATATATTGGAGAATCACGCGACTGATCCTCCGTCATTCTCAGATCATCATCTAATCAGATTTAGAGTCGAAATGTATTAACAGAAAGGAAGCTTATGGGGACATAAGAAAACCAGTTGGTTCTCTTATAAACAAGTGTTAGTCGAAGAGGTACTAAATCTGACATTAGAGCGTGAAGAGACCGAGCAGGACCTGGACATGATGGCAAAAGGGCTCTCAAAAAGCATGAATAAGGCTATCAGGAAAGCAGTCTCCCGCACTCATCTATTACTCATCTATGATCCATCTATGAGCAATCAAATTGAATTTTTCTAGATACTAGATCAAAATTGTATTTCTTCTAGGTACGGGCTTGGAACCTCCATCGTATGGCTATCTAATGTGCATAATTTAATTGTGTAATTTTTTAAAAAGCATTCCCCTTTGTTGGAGTGTTTTCCAGTTTTTCTAAAATTTTACAAATCTTCTCAGACTGACAACTTTTACGAGTGACTTTCAATCTTATAAAATCTGTATATTATTGAGATATCACTGATATATATATATATATATATATATATATATATATATATATATATATATATATATATATATATATATATATATATATATCTGATTGTCTAATATTCAAAGCTGTGGTGTTTACTTTGCGCTATTTCTACTTATTTACTTTTTGTTATGTTAGCAGTTGACTGTTTTTATGTCAAATACAGATTTTTTCCTTTTATCGTTCATTTTACTTGCCTAACTTCTCTGTCATATTTTCTAATATAATACTAATTATTATAATGGAAATAATATATGCCTTATACAGTAAGACTAAAAATGAAGCCATGGAAAAATGTTTACGTATATAGGCTCGTATCAATACTAGCCAATCGAAATTGGGTTGAAATTTGTCCAACAGATTGAAAACGATAATGAAACATAAAGGCTAATATATAGATAAGGAATAGGAAAAGTATTCTATTTCCTTCCGAAAAACGAACATTTAAAGGTAAACTATATGATAAATAAATGGTTTTCTTTTAACTTATGTGAAATATGTTCATAAAACATAGCCCAGATTTTGTAAATCGTTAAAAAATCACCGAAAGTACAATTATAATTTGCTTTATCGAAACCTTGACGATGAAAAAGCTTTAATTTTTACTGTAGAAGGGATGTAACTCCCTTTAATTTCCCTATAGAGAAAAATAAATAAGAAATTAGTGATAAGTCGCTAATGGTAGAAGTCCTAATCATGGATCGATAAAAAAAATTCTTTCTCTTAGTTAAAGTTAACTTCTATTATGGTTTCAGAGCTAAAGTACATGAAAATCATTGCGCTTTCAATTGTAGGCTCAGTATTAACCGGCGCTGCATCCAAACCAGCAGTAGACAAACTAGAATTGGCTAGAAAGTTGGCCTCAAAGATTACTCTTTCAAAGCAGGAAGCATCCATGTCACTTCCTAATAAAAATGTGTTTGAGGCAGTTGCAAATCCAATCCTTATTTCGGTAAGTTTTACTTTCATTTATGTCCATTAACATATCTTAGACTGGTCAGAGGCTGAAATTGCTAATTTCATGCAAGAAACAATGCTGAAATATTTTAGCAGTAGATACATTGCTGAATTTTATTTTTAATATGGCAATCAACCATTGGATAAAGCTCTCGGTAGTTCGGTGTTTGCTAGGTTTTGAGCATAGAGAACGCACCCAGATACATTTTCGAAAGATCTTTTTCATGGTGCCAGCGATAGGTGCAACCTAGTAAATGACAAATACCGACCAATATAGTATTCAATAGCCGTATGTTTTTCCTGTTTTTCTGGTTTCAATCCTTCTTTGTTTTTCTAACATTTCCATGAGTGTTCAAAGTTAAAGACTCAATCCATTGTTGAATCCAATATCTAAAAATCTCAAAAGAAAAAAAAACGAGGCAAAAATCTAAAATGAAAGAAGAAAAAAGTTCTAGTTTATTAAAAAAAAAGTTTAAAAAAAACATTCCTTTATTTTCATCAATAAAACCGCAACTCCTTTCACGACTACTTTTTCATAAAATCTTGAGAATAAGAGGAAATCGAAAATAACTTTTTGAGTACTTGGTTCAAAAGATTTTACATCTTCCAATACTTAAAAAAACTAATTTTGAAATCATCTTGGAAAGTAT